>NC_069708.1:41034916-41227416 GCF_023699985.2 Odocoileus virginianus
CTCCTGGGTTTACTAAAAATCTGCCCATCGATTTGGGTTTGAGGCCATCCAGCATCTCATCCTCTGTCGCCCCCTTCTCCTCCTGCCCCCAATCCCTCCCAGCATCAGGGACTTTTCCAATGAGTCAACTCTTCACATTGAGGTGGCCAAAGTATTGGAGTTTCAGCTTCAGCGTCAGTCCTTCCAATGAACACCCAGGACTGATCTCCTTCAGGATGGACTGGTTGGATCTCTTTGCAGTCCAAGGGACTTTCAAGAGTCTTCTCTATCACCACAGTTCAAAAGCATCAATTCTTCTGTGCTCAGCTTTCTTCACAGTCTAACTCTTGCAACAATACATGACCACTGGAAAAACCATAGCCTTGACCAGAGGGACCTTTGTTGGCAAAGTAATGTCTCTGTTTTTTAATATGCTATCTAAGTTGGTCATAACTTTCCTTCCAAGGAGTAAGCTTCTTTTAAGTTCATGGCTGCAGTCACCATCTGCAGTGATTTTGGAGCCCCAAAAAATAAAGTCTGACACTGTTTCCACTGTCTCCCTATCTATTTCCCATAAGGCAAGATGAAGAAATAAAACACATATAGATGTAAAGGCAGAAACTAACTGCTTTTATTTACAGCAGACATGGTGTTTAATGTACAATATGTAAAAAGAATTCTTAGAACTTGTAAGTTAATTTAGCAAGATAAGAGGATAAAATGTAATTGCATGGAAAACTTTTATGTTACTATATTGTTTTTGCTCCTGTTGGGTCACTAAGTTGAGACCACCAACTCTCAGCAACTCCATGGATTGTAGCAGGCCAGGCTCTCCTGGCCTTCACTATCTCCTAGAGTATGCTCAAATTCATGTTCACTGAGTCAGTGATGCTATCTAACCATCTCATCCTCTTCCAATCCTTATTTTGGCTTCAACCTTTCCCAGCATCAGGGTCTTTTCCAATGAGTCCACTCTTCGCATCAGGTGGCCAAGTATTGGAGCTTCAGCTTCTGCACCAGTCCTTCCAATGAATATCCAGAGTTGATATCCTTCAGGATTGACTGGTTTGATCTCCTTGCAGTCCAAGGGACTCTCAAGGGTCCTCTCCAATACCACAATTTGAAAGCGTTTATTCTTCAGCACCCAGTCTTTTTTATGGTCCAATTCTCACATCCATACACAATGACTGGAAAAAACACAGCTTTGACTATTCCTGATCATTGACTGTAAAGTGATGTCTCTGCTTTTTATTTATTTATTTTTTTTATCTCTGCTTTTTAATACACTGTGTAGGTTTGTCATAGCTTTCCTTACTAAGAACAAGTTGGTTTTTGTTTGTTTGTTTGTTTGTTTGTTTGTTTTAATATCATGGCTGTTGTTCACCATCTGCAGTGATTTTGGACCCCAAGGAAACAAAATCTCTCACTGCTTCCAATTATTCCCTTTTTATTTGCTATGAAGTGTTGGGACTAAATGTCATGATCTTAGTTTTTTGAATGTTGAGTATTAAGCCAGCTTTTTCACTCTGCTCTTTCAACTTCATCAAGAAGCTCTTTAGTTTCTCTACACTTTCTGCCATTAGAGTAGTTGTCATCTGGATATCTAAGGTTGCCGATATTTCTCCCAGAAAGCTTGAGTTCAGCTTGTGATTCACCCACCCTGGTGTTTTACATGATGTATTCAGCATAGAAGTTAAATAAGCAGGGTGACAATAGACAGCTTTGATGTAATATTTTCCCATTATTGAACCAGTCTGTTGTTTCATGTCCAGTTCTAACTAACGCTTCTTCTCCTGCATATAGGTTTCTCAGGAGGCAGGTAATGTGGTCTGGTATTCCCATCTCTTGAAGAATTTTCCACAGATTGTTGTGATCCACACAGTCAAAGGCTTTCATGTAGTCAATGAAACATAAGTAGATATTTTACTGGGATTCCCTTGCTTTATGAGCCAATAGATGCTGAAAATTCGATCTCTGGTTCCTATGCCTTTTCTAAGTCCAGCTTGAACACCTGGAAATTCTCAGTTCACATACTGCTAAATCCTAGCTTGAAGGATTTAGATCATAACCTCACTAGCAAGTAAAGTGAATGCAAAGATGTGGTAGTTGGAGCATTCTTTGTCATTGCCCTTCTTTGGGATTGGAATCTAAACTGACATTTTCCAGTCCTGTGCTCACTTCTGAGTTTCCCAAATGTGCTGATATATTGAATGCAGCACCGTAGCGGCAGCATCTTTTAAGATTTGGAATAGCTCAGCTTGAATTCTATCACCTCCGCTAGCTTTGTTCGTAGCACTGCTTCCTAAGGTCCATCTGACTTTACATTCCACGATGCGTGGCTCTAGGTGAGTGATCACACCACCATGATTATCTGGGTCATTAAGATCTTTTTGTATAGTTCTTCTGTATATTCTTGCCACCTTTTCTTAATATCTTCTGCTTCTGTTTAGTGCATACCAATTCTGTCCTTTATTGTGCCCATCTTTGCATGAAATATTCCCTTGGTGTCTAATTTTGTTGAAGAGATGTCTAGTCTTTCCAATTCTACTGGTTTCCTCTCTTTTTTTTTGTCATTGTTGTTATTTTTTCATTTAAGAAAGCTTTCTTATTTCTCCTTGGCATTCTCTGGGACTCTGAATTCAGTTCTGTGTATCTTCCCCTTTCTCCCTTGCCTTTCAGGTTTCCTCTTTTTTGAGTTATTTGTAAAGCCTCCTTAGACAACCACTTTGCCTTCTTGTGTTTCTTTTTCTTTTGGATGGTTTTGGTCACTGCCTCCTGTACAGTGTTACAAACTTTGGTCCATACTTCTTCAGGCATTCTGTCTACCAGGTCTAATCCCTTGAATCTTTTCATCACTTCCTCTGTATAATGATAAAGAATTTGATTTATGTCATACCTGAATGGCCCAGTTGTTTTCCCTACTTTTCTTCAATTTAAGCCTGGATTTTGCAATAAGGGGCTCATAACTGAGCCATAGTCAGCTCTGGGTTTTGTTTTTGCTGCCTGTATACAGTTTCTCCATCTTTCCCTGTGAAGAATATAATCAATCTGATTTCTGTGTTGACTATCTGGTGATGTCCATGTGTAGAGTCATCTCTTGTGTTGTTGGGAGAAGGTGATTTCAATGACCATTCTGTTTTCTTGGCAAAACTCCATTAGTCTTTTCCCTGATTCACTTTGTACTCTAAAGCCTAACTAACCTGTTACTCCAGGTATGTATTGATTTCCTACTTTTGCATTCCAGTCCTGTATGATGAAAGGACATCTTTTTTTTTTTTTTGGTGTTAATTCTAGAAGGTCTTGTAGGTATTCATAGAATTGTTCAACTTCACCTTCTTCAGCATAGGTGGTTTTGGCATAAACTTGTATTACTTTGATGTTGAATGGTTTGCCTTGGAAACAAACTAAGATCATTCTGTAGATTTTGAGCTTGCACCCAAGTACTGTGCTTCAAACTATTTTGCTGACTATGAGGGACTACTCCATTTCTTTTCTTTCTTTCTTTCTTTTTTTTTTTCTTTCAGGACCATCCACTTTAGATTTTAATGTTTTGTACAATTAAAAGATTTCCAGGAAATTTGAAATATTGATTTGAGTGCATATAGGTTCTTAGCAGCAACAGCTTAACACAAAATCTTTGACCAAACATTTATGTTTTCTGAAATGTAATTGGAGTAGTTGTCTAGAAACATGTCAGGATGGGGAACACATGTACTCCACTTCTTCTAAGGGCTTCTTGCCCACCCTAGTAGGTAGTAGTCATCTCTGTTAAATTCACCCATTCTCATTCATTTTAGTTCACTGATTCCTAAGATGTTGGTGTTCACTCTTGCCATCTCCTACTTGACCACTTCCAATTTACCTTGATTCATGGATGTAACATTTAATTTTCTATACAATGATTTTCTTTATAGCATCATACTTTACTTTCACCTCCAAACACATCCACAACTGAGTTTTGTTTCCACTTTGGCCTAACTGTATCATTCTTTCTGTAGGTATTAGTAATTTCTCTCCATTCTTCCCTGGTAGCATATTGGATACCTTCCAACCTGGAAAGCTCATCTTTATTTGCCATATTTTCTTGCCTTTTCATACTGTTTAATGGGTCCTCACAGCAAGAATATTGGAGCGGTTTGCCATTCCTTCCTCCAGTGAACCACATTTTGTCAGAACTCTTCACTATGACCAACCAGGTCATCTTGGGTGGCCCTGCATGGCATGACTGATAGCTTTATTGAGCTATACAAGCCCTGTGCCATGACAAGGCTGTGATCTATGAAGAGGATGAGGTGATGGATATTTTAATTAACCTGATTATGGCAATCATTTCACAATGTTTGCATAAATCAAAGCATCATGTTATAGACCATAAGTATATACAAAATGTATCAATTATGCCTCAATAAAAAAGAATAAAATGACATGTAAAGCATGATCCATAAAAGAAAAAAATATATAATATTAAACTGGACTTTATAAAAATTAAAATCCTTTAGACATTGTTAGAAGAATGAGAACAAAACACACAGACTTCAAAAAAATTTGCAAATCACATGTCCAATAAAGGTCTTATATTCAGAATAAATAGATGCTTTACCAAAAAAAAATGTATAAGACCATATTAAAAGACCCTCAACATTATGATAGTCACTAGTGAAGTGCAAATTAAAATCATAATTAGATGGCGCTATTATAATGGCCAAAATATTCCAGATCAAAACTCTAGCAAAGATGCAGAGAAGTATGAATTTTAATTCATTGCTGGTGGAAATGTCAAATTGTACACTTACTTCTGAAAATGTTTAGAGGTTTTTGTTCCATTTAAATGTACATTTTTTCACATTACCCATTACTTTCATTCTTAGTTATTTACCCAAGTGAATTTAAACCTTATATAGATGCCAGATCCAGAAACTACACATTGTATAATATAATTCATGAAGCATTCTGGAAAAAAATATTCTTTAAGGATAGAAATAAAATTTTTGATTGCTAAGGGTTAGAGGAAGGAAGAGAACTTGACTACAAAGAGTCCATACAGGGAAATTTTAGGGTGATGGAGTTGCTCTCTGTGGTACTATGGTGATGGATACATGACTCTGAACATTTGTCAAAATGGTGCAACTATATAATCTAAAATATAAACTTTACTATATACAAGTCTAAAAATCAAAGACAAATGAATCGGGAGGAGCCAAGATGGCGGAGGAATAGGACGGAGAGACCACTTTCTCTCCTACAAATTCATCGAAAGAACATTTGAACGCTGAGCAAATCTCACAAAACAACTTCAGATTGCTAGCAGAGGACATCAGGAGCCCAGAAAAGCAGCCCATTGTCTTCAAAGGGAGGTAGGACAAAATTTAAAAGATAAAAAGGGAGACAAAAGAGCTACGGACGGTCACCCGTCCCGGGAAGGGAGTCTTAATAGAGGAAGTTTCCAATCACCAGGAAACCCTCGCACTGGCGGGACTGGGGGAAGTTTTCGGCAATCTAACTGGGAGGAAATACTAAACAAGGCCCACAGATTACGTGCCTAAAAGCAACTCCCAGCAGAAAAGTACCCCAGACGCCCGCACCCGCCAGCTACAAGCGGGGGCGAAACGGAGAGGAGCGGGCGGCATTGCTTAGGGTAAGGACCGGCCTGAAGACCCTGAGAGCAATCGGAGGGAGCTTCTTTAAACGGTGGGACAAAATTAACCGGCCGGAACACACTGCCTGCGGTTCGTGAGACAAAGGGACTGAGAAAGTCCTGAAAAGAGCCGGCCCGTCCCCGCTGGAGGTAGGAGGCAGGGGGAAGGGGAAAAGGGCAAACTCAGCCCCTGAGAAGCCACCCCCTCCCACACTGCAAACAGGCCCCCGGTTCCTATCTAAAGACTTCCTGAGACCCGACTGGCGGCGCGCGCTGGGGCCGCGGAGGGGAAAAGCGCGGCATACCGGAGAGATTGCGCCCAAGCCTCTGGCTGCCTGGGCCGCTCGACGCGGAGGGAAAAGGCGCGCCACATCCGTGGAGAGTGTGCCCAAGCCTCTGGCTGCCTGGGCCGCTCAGGCCAGGAAAGGCACAAAACGCAGGCGCAACCGAATCCGCGCTCTTGTGGAGTACCGAAAACCGGAACCGCACTCAACTCAGGGCCCGCTCCTTATAGAGCAGCCGGGAGCCTGAGCAGTGTAGACGGCGAAAGCACAGACACCCGTGAGCGGGGCAAACCCAGTGTGGCCGGCGAGTGCTAGCCACACGGAGCGGTGTCTGTCTGCAGCGCCCCGCCCTCCCCGTAGCAGGACTGAACTGAACTAGCGAACCTAAATAAGAGATCACCTCCGCCCACCTGTGTCAGGGCGGAAATTAGACACCGAAGAGAAGCCAAAACAAACAAAGGGAACCGCTTCAGAAAGGACCGGTGCAACAGACTAAAATCCCTGAATGTAACACCGACTACACCTGAAGGGGCCTATAGATATCTAGAAGTGTAAGCTGGAAAGAGGAGCTATCTGAAATTGAACTGAACCTACACTGACCGCAACAACTCCAGAGGAATTCCTAGATATATATGTTTTTTTTGTTTGTTTGGTTTTTTTTTTTTTTTTTTTTTTTAAATTTACAAGGAAAAAAAAATTTTTTTTCTTTCCTTTTTTTTTTTTTTTAGTTTTTATTTTTTCGCTTTTATTATCTTTTAAAATTCCCTATTACTCCCCTATTACTCCTTAACTTTCATTTTCATATAGTTATACGATTTTTTTAATTAGGAAAAATTTTTTTTTTTCCTTTTTCTTTCTTTTTTCTTTTTTTTTATTTTTTTTCTCTTTTATTTTCTTTTAAAATTCCCTATTACTCCCCCATTACTCCTCAACTCACACGTTCATATATTTTTACGATTTTTTTTAATCAGGAAAAAAAAATTTCTTTTTCTTTCCTTTTGTATATTTTCTATTTTTTCTCTTTTATTTTCTTTTAAAATTCCCTATTACTCCCCCATTACTCCTCAACTTTCATTTTCATATATTTTACGATTTTTTTAATTAGGAAAAAAAATTTTTTTTTCTTTTTCTTGTTTTTGCCTTCTATTTCCTTTTAAAGTCCTCTAATACTCCTCTATTATTCCTTCATTTTCATTTTCATTTCACTATAACCTTGCCAAAAAAAAAAAAAAGAGAGAGAGAAACCCTATTTTTAAACCAAACTTCATATACTTTTCTAATTTTTTGGGGTGTTTTTGTTTTTGTTTTTAAAAATTGTATTTCAAAGAGTCTAACCTCTACACTAGATTTTTAATCTTTGTTTTTCAGTATGTGATATAAATTTTGGACATTTAAGAAACTAATATTCAGTTCCCATTTCTATTTAGGAGTGTGGTGATTACTCTCCCACTTTTGACTCTCTGATTTCTACCTCAGAACACCTCTATTTTCTCCTTTCCCCTTCTCTTCCCAGTCCAATTCTGTGAATCTTTGTGGGTGTCTGGGCTACAGAGAACACTTTGGGAACAGATAACTGTGTAGATCTGTCTCTCTCCTCTTGAGTCCCCTTTTTCTACTCCTGCTTACCTCTATCTCCTTCCTCCCTCTCCTATTCTTCATGTAACTATGTGAATCTCTCTGGTGGTCTCTCACAGTGGGGAATCTTTTCACCATTAACCTAGAAGTTTTATTATCAGTGCTGTATAGTTGGAGAAGTCTTGAGGCAATTGGAAGAATAAAACTGAAATCCAGAGGCAGGAGACTTAAGCCCAAAACCTGAGAAAACCAGAAAACTCCTGACTACACGGAACATTAAGGAATAAGAGACCATCCAAAAGCCTCCATACCTACACTAAAACCAACCACCACCCAAGAGCCAATAAGCTCTAGTACAAGACATACCACACAAATTCTTTAGCAACACAGGAACATAGACCTGAGTGTCAACATACAGGCTATCCAAAGTCACGCCTAACACAAAGACCCATCGCAAAACTCATTACTGGACACTCCACTGCACTCCAGAGAGAAGAAATCCAATTCCACCCACCAGAACGCTGTCACAAGCCTCCCTAACCAGGAAAACTTGACAAACCAATCGTCCAACCCCACCCACTGGGTGAAACCTCCACAATAAAAAGGAACCACAGACCACAAGAATATAGAAAGACCACTCCAGACACAGCAATCTAAACAAGATGAAAAGGCAGAGAAATACCCAACAGCTAAAGGAACATGAAAAAAGCCCACCAAGCCAAACAAAAGAGGAGGAAATAGGGAATCTACCTGAAAAAGAATTTAGAATAATTATAATAAAAATGATCCAAAATCTTGAAAACAAAATGGAGTTACAAATAAATAGCCTGGAGACAAAGATTGAGAAGATGCAAGAAAGGTTTAACAAGGACCTAGAAGAAATAAAAAAAAGTCAATTACAAATTAATAATGAAATAAATGAGATCAAAAACACTCTGGAGGGAACCATGAGTAGAATAACAGAGACAGAAGATAGGATAAGTGAGTTAGAAGATAAAATGGTGGAAATAAATGAAGCAGAGAGGAAAAAAGAAAAAAGAATCAAAAGAAATGAGGACAACCTCAGGGACCTCTGGGACAATGTGAAACGCCCCAACATTCGAATCATAGGAGTCCCAGAAGAAGAAGACAAAAAGAAAGGCCATGAGAAGATACTCGAGGAGATAATAGCTGAAAACTTCCCGAAAATGGGGAAGGAAGTAGCCACCCAAGTCCAAGAAACCCAGAGAGTCCCAAACAGGATAAACCCAAGGCGAAACACCCCAAGACACATATTAATCAAATTAACAAAGATCAAGCACAAGGAACAAATATTAAAAGCAGCAAGGGAAAAACAACAAATAACACACAAAGGGATTCCCATAAGGATAACAGCTGATCTATCAATAGAAACCCTTCAGGCCAGAAGGGAATGGCAGGACATACTTAAAGTAATGAAAGAGAATAACCTACAACCTAGATTACTCTACCCAGCAAGGATCTCATTCAGATATGAAGGAGAACTCAAAAGCTTTACAGACAAGCAAAAGCTGAGAGAATTCAGCACCACCAAACCAGCTCTTCAACAAATACTAAAGGATCTTCTCTAGACAGGAAACACAGAAAGGTGGTGTAAACGTGAACCCCAAACAACAAAATAAATGGCAACGGGACCATACCTATCAATAATTACCTTAAATGTAAATGGGTTGAATGCCCCAACCAAAAGACAAAGGCTGGCTGAATGGATACAAAAGCAAGACCCCTATATATGCTGTCTACAAGAGACCCACCTCAAAGCAAGGGACACATACAGACTAAAAGTGAAGGGCTGGAAAAAAATATTCCACGCAAACGGAGACCAAAAGAAAGCAGGAGTCGCAATACTCATATCAGATAAAATAGACTTTCAAATAAAGGCTGTGAAAAGAGACAAAGATGGACACTACATAATGATCAAAGGATCAATGTAAGAAGATATAACAATTATAAATATATATGCACCCAACACAGGAGCACCGCAATATGTAAGGCAAACGCTAACGAGTATGAAAGAGGAAATTAATAGCAACACAATAATAGTAGGAGACTTTAATACCCCACTCACAACTATGGATAGATCAACTAAACAGAAAATGAACAAGGAAACACAAACTTTAACGGACACAATGGACCAGTTAGACCTTATTGACATCTATAGGACATTTCACCCCAAAACAATCAACTTCACCTTTTTCTCAAGTGCACACGGAACCTTCTCCAGAATAGATCATATCCTGGGCCATAAATCTAGTCTTGGTAAATTCAAAAAAATTGAAATCATTCCAGTCATCTTTTCTGACCAGAGTGCAGTAAGATAAGATCTCAATTACAGGAAAAAAATTATTAAAAATTCAAACATATGGAGGCTAAACAACACGCTTCTGAATAACCAACAAATCATAGAAGAAATCAAAAAAGAAATAAAAACATGCATAGAAATGAATGAAAATGAAAACACAACAACCCAAAACCTATGGGACACTGTAAAAGCAGTGCTAAGGGGAAGATTCATAGCATTACAGGCCTACCTCAAGAAACAAGAAAAAAGTCAAATAAATAACCTAACTCTACACCTAAAGCAACTAGAGAAGGAAGAAATGAAGAACCCCAGGGTTAGTAGAAGGAAAGAAATCTTAAAAATTAGGGCAGAAATAAATGCAAAAGAAACTAAAGAGACCATAGCAAAAATCAACAAAGCTAAAAGCTGGTTTTTTGAAAAAATAAACAAAATTGACAAACCATTAGCAAGACTCATTAAGAAACAAAGGGAGAAGAACCAAATTAACAAAATTAGAAATGAAAATGGAGAGATCACAACAGACAACACTGAAATACAAAGGATCATAAGAGACTACTACCAGCAGCTCTATGCCAATAAAATGGACAACTTGGAAGAAATGGGCAAGTTCTTAGAGAAGTATAACTTTCCAAAACTGAATCAGGGAGAATTAGAAGATCTTAACAAACCCATCACAAGCAAGGAAATCGAAACTGTAATCAGAAATCTTCCAGCAAACAAAAGCCCAGGACCAGATGGCTTCACAGCTGAATTCTACCAAAAATTCAGACAAGAGCTAACACCTATCTTACTCAAACTCTTCCAGAAAATTGCAGAAGAAGGTAAACTTCCAAACTCATTCTATGAGGCCACCATCACCCTAATTCCAAAACCAGACAAAGATGCCACCAAAAAAGAGAACTACAGGCCAATATCACTGATGAACATAGATGCAAAAATCCTTAACAAAATTCTAGCAAACAGAATCCAACAACATATTAAAAAAATCATACACCATGACCAAGTGGGCTTTATCCCAGGAATGCAAGGATTCTTTAATATCTGCAAATCAATCAATGTAATACACCACATTAACAAATTGAAAGATAAAAACCATATGATTATCTCAATAGATGCAGAAAAAGCCTTTGACAAAATTCAACATCCATTTATGATTAAAACTCTCCAGAAAGCAGGAATAGAAGGAACATACCTCAACATAATAAAAGCTATATACGACAAACCCACAGCAAGCATCACCCTCAATGGTGAAAAATTGAAAGCATTTCCCCTGAAATCAGGCACAAGACAAGGGTGCCCACTCTCACCACTACTATTCAACATAGTTTTGGAAGTGCTGGCCACAGCAATCAGGGCAGAAGAAGAAGTAAAAGGAATCCAGATAGGAAAAGAAGAAGTGAAACTCTCGCTGTTTGCAGATGACATGATCCTCTACATAGAAAACCCTAAAGACTCCACCAGAAAATTACTAGAGCTAATCAATGAATACAGTAAAGTTGCAGGATATAAAATTAACACACAGAAATCTCTTGCATTCCTATACACTAACAATGAGAAAACAGAAAGAGAAATTAAGGAATCGATACCATTCACCATTGCAACAAAAAGAATAAAATACTTGGGTGTATATCTACCTAAAGAAACAAAAGACCTATACATAGAAAACTATAAAACACTGATGAAAGAAATCAAAGAGGACACAAACAGATGGAGAAATATACCGTGTTCATGGATTGGAAGAATCAATATTGTCAAAATGGCTATTCTACCCAAAGCAATCTATAGATTCAATGCAATCCCTATCAAACTACCAAGGGTATTTTTCACAGAACTAGAACAAATAATTTCACAGTTTGTATGGAAATACAAAAAACCTCGAATAGCCAAAGTAACCTTGAGAAAGAAGAATGGAACTGGAGGAATCAACCTGCCTGACTTTGGACTATACTACAAAGCCACAGTCATCAAGACAGTATGGTACTGGCACAAAGACAGAAATATAGATCAATGGAACAGAATAGAAAGCCCAGAGATAAATCCACGAACCTATGGTCACCTTATCTTCGACAAAGGAGGCAAGGATATACAATGGAAAAAAGACAACCTCTTTAACAAGTGGTGCTGGGAAAACTGGTCAACCACCTGTAAAAGAATGAAACTAGAACACTTTCTAACACCATACACAAAAATAAACTCAAAATGGATTAAAGATCTAAATGTAAGACCAGAAACTATAAAACTCCTAGAGAAGAACATAGGCAAAACACTCTCTGACATAAATCACAGCAGGATCCTCTATGACCCACACCCCAGAATTTTAGAAACAAAAGCAAAAATAAACAAATGGGACCTAATGAAACTTAAAAGCTTTTGCACAACAAAGGATACTATAAGCAAGGTGAAAAGACAGCCCTCAGATTGGGAGAAAATAATAGCAAATGAAGCAACAGACAAAGGATTAATCTCAAATATATACAAGCAACTCCTCCAGCTCAACTCCAGAAAAATAAATGACCCAATCAAAAAATGGGCCAAAGAACTAAACAGACATTTCTCCAAGGAAGACATACGGATGGCAAAAAAACACATGAAAAGATGCTCAACATCACTCATTATCAGAGAAATGCAAATCAAAACCACAATGAGGTACCATTATACACCAGTCAGGATGGCTGCTATCCAAAAGTCTACAAGCAATAAATGCTGGAGAGGGTGTGGAGAAAAGGGAACCCTCTTACACTGTTGGTGGGAATGCAAATTAGTACAGCCACTATGGAAAACAGTGTGGAGATTCCTTAAAAAGCTGGAAATAGATCTGCCATATGACCCAGCAATACCACTTCTAGGCATACACACTGAGGAAACCAGATCTGAAAGAGACACGTGCACCCCAATGTTCATCGCAGCACTGTTTATAATAGCCAGGTCATGGAAGCAACCTAGATGCCCATCAGCAGACGAATGGATGAGGAAGCTGTGGTACATATACACCATGGAATATTACTCAGCCATCAAAAAGAATTCATTTGAATCAGTTCTAATGAGATGGCTGAAACTGGAACCCATTATACAGAGCGAAGTAAGCCAGAAAGATAAAGACCATTACAGTATACTAACACATATATATGGAATCTAGAAAGATGGTAACGATAACCTTATATGCAAAAAAAGAAAAAAGAGACTCAGATGTATAGAACAGACTTGTGGACTCTGTGGGAGAAGGCGAGGGCGGGATGTTTCAAGAGAACAGCATCGAAACATGTATATCTAGGGTGAAACAGATCACCAGCCCAGGTTGGATGCATGAGACAAGTGCTCAGGCCTGGTGCACTGGGAAGACCCAGAGGGATGGGGTGGAGAGGTAGGTGGGAGGGGGGACCGGGATGGGCAATACATGTAAATCCATGGCTAATTCATTTCAATGTATGACAAAAACCACTGCAATGTTGTAAATAATTAGCCTCCAACAAAAAAAAAAAAAAAAAAAGACAAATGAATCGAACTGTAATATGACATTACATCATTTAAGGGGATGAAGAGAAAAGGAGCTAACCTAAATATCTTTATCAACAGTGTTTTGACTAGATACAGAAAAGGAGGAAGGCTAGAATGAATCCTGCATTGCATATTAGCCTGGATATATTACATTTTCTTCAATATATACACAAATACAGAAATAAATATAGATATATGTGTGCATACATGGGCTAATATACATACGTATAGTTCCTTGTCAGTTAACAAAGAGGCAGCAACACCCCAGCAACAATAAGCATACCTAACTCTATAACTATATTTCAAATACTATTATCCAATAAAACAAACCACAGCTCTTGAGGTAAATGAATGATTCTAGGGCTTGGTTAGGGAAACTACAAGATAATTTTAGAGTCTCTTAAAAAGTCAAGAAAATGATAATGTCCTCAGAAAAATTAAGCCATGAGAAAGAGGTGAAAGATAGACTCATACGAAAAGAACACAGGCACTTGATGACCAAACCCAGTCACCAAATTATGGAACAATTTGAGCAACAGAACAACTGTAGTTTTGCTTTATAGTCTGAAGACAAAAATGAACATCAGTGATTCAACATTGATAAAGAAATAACAAGATAAACATAATAATAAATGATAAGAAGGGGCAGGCCTTTCCCATAGAAGAATTCCATACAATAACTGTAGAGGGAATGATGGGCATAGAAAATGGTAAATCACAAGTAAAGCACAACAATAGTAACGCTAGGCAAGATTCATTAATAACTGCTAAACACTGGAAGAAGCATTGAAGAGAAGCAGAATATTTGAATAGACTAAAATTATGTCTCAAAACATATTTATTAATTACTGTGGTGTTTTAAAACAAATGTCCACAGAGTATTTAATACTTCTACCCCAGGAGGTAGAGTTTAATTCCCCTCCCTTTGAGTATGAACTGGGCATTATTCATTTCCAGAAAACAGAGACTGGAGAAAATGAAATAGTAACTTTACAGTGGAAAATCATGGAAAATGTCATCTCAGTCCAGTGGACAAATTTAACATTAACAATAAGTCACACGGCTATTATTTTTCCTCATGATATGATATGATATATGATGAGAACAGTAGATATTTCTATGGTATTATTCCCCCAAATTCATTATTTCTTTCTAGCATGAGAAAACACCAGACAAACTCAATTTCAGTGACATTTCAAAATATCTGATCTTTATCCTTCAAGTGCTGATATCATGAGAGCACTGAAGCAGTGTGGTATGATAGAGAGAACACCGAGTTCTAGTTTCAGCTGAAGTATAGTAAACATTGAGCACCGTTCTGGTCAGTCTCTGCATCTTGGTTTTATAACTGCAAGCAGAATGAGTTTAAATTGGTTTCAGTTAAAAATTAAATTATTTGTCAGACAATCCTGTAAAGTGTAATGTTTGTGTCTAGTTTTTAAATAGCCAGCTACAGTCCATGGGGGTCACAAAATGTCAGACATGACTGAAACAACTTATTATACACAGCACATGTCCCCACAATACATGTACAATTTGAATAGTTGTGTGGTTTATATGACAGCCTTGACTGTGAAATGTTATCAACTATGTGCACTTCCAAATGGATTTGCTGATTGAAATATTAGCATATCAAATTGCTTTTCTGTGTCTCCTAGTATATCAATATAGAAAAATAAAGAGTACCTAAATATTCCCTTACTGATTTTGACAATAATGTAAAAGTTTTCAACCTTACTGGACTAAAATAATGGTTAATTACAAGTTAATATAAATTTCCCTTAAACTTGCTTTACTTCCTTTGCTATTTCTCAAAACTTATAAGAAAATGAAAAATATCTCACTCCACACCACATAGCTAAAATAATAAGATTTTAAATTTATATTTGAAAACAGATCATAAATTTCAGTTTCTAAAGTTGACTGATAATTAAGGTAGTCAATAAGCTTCATGTCTCTAGTGCCTTGATAGTGATAATTGCCATTTATCAAACACTTTATCTGGAGTTTACAAAACTTTTCACTTATTCCGCAGAAGAACTTTACAGATAGCAATGGTGAGGCTCAGAAAGGCTCAGTAAATTGTCTAAAGTCATATAGCTAGTCAGTAGCAAAAGAAGAATTTTAATTCAACTCTAAATCTAACACCAAAGAATACACTTTAGCCACTTTATTAACTAAGCTTTCTTTGCCTCACACCTGATATAATTCTGTATATAAAAGTTTATATGCAAAACATAAAAAGAGACACAGATGTACAGAACAGAACTTTGGACTCTGTGGGAGAAGGTGAGGGTGGGATGTTTAGAGAGAACAGCATCGAAATGTGTATATTATCTAGAGTGAAACAGATCACCAGCCCAGGCTGGATGCATGAGACAAGTGCTCGGGCCTGGTGCACTGGGAAGACCCAGAGGGATCGGGTGGAGAGGGAGGTGGGAGGGGGGATCGGGATGGGGAATACATGTAAATCCATGGCTGATTCATGTCAATGTATGACAAAAACCACTACAATATTGTAAAGAAATTAGCCTCCAACTAACAAAAATAAATGAGAGAAAAAAAGTTTATTAGTAAGATTTTAGTTCATAAATACTAGAATGTCACTCAGTTCAGTTCAGTCACCCAGTCGTGTCTGACTCTTTACGACCCTGTGGACCACAGCACACCAGGCCTCCCTGTCCATCACCAACTCCCAGAGTTTACTCAAACTCATGTCCATTGAGTTGGTGATGGCATCCAACCATCTCATCCTCTGTCATCCCCTGCTCCTCCTGCCCCCAATCCCTCCCAGCATCAGGGTCTTTTCCAATGAGTCAGCTCTTTACATCAGGTGGCCAAAGTATTGGAGTTTCAGCTTCAACATCAGCTCTTCCAACAAACACTCAGGACCTATCTCTTTTAGGATAGACTGGTTGGATCTCCTTGCACTCCAAGGGACTCTCAAGAGTCTTCTCCAACACCACAGTTCAAAAGCATCAATTTTTTGTCAGTCAACTTTCTTTATAGTTCAATTCTCACATCCACACATGACTACTGGAAAAACCATAGTCTTGACTAGACTTTGGTTGCAAAGTGATGTCTCTGCTTTTTAATACGCTGTCTAGGTTGGTTATAACTTTCCTTCCAAGGAGTAAGCATCTTTTAATTTCATGGCTGCAATCACCATCTGCAGTGATATTTGAGCTCCCCAGAAAAACAAAGTCAGCCATTGTTTCCACTGTTTCTCCATCTATTTGCCATGAAGTGATGGGACCAGATGCCAAGATCTTAGTTTTCTGAATGTTGAGCTTTAAGCCAACTTTTTATCTCCTCTTTCAAATTCATCAAGAGGCTCTTTAGTCCTTCACTTTCTGTCATAAGGGTGATGTCATCTGCATATCTGAGGTTATTGACATTTCTCCCAGCAATCTTGATTGCAGCTTTTGCTTCCTCCAGCCCAGCATTTCTCATGATGCACTCTGCTGATAAGTTAAATAAGCATGGTGAGAATATACAGCCCTGGCATACTCCTTTTCCTATTTGGAACCAGTCTGTTGTTCCATGTCCAGTTCTAACTGATGCTTCCTGACCAGCATCCAGGTTTCTCAAGAGGCAGGTCAGGTGGTCTGGTATTCCCATCTCTTGAAGAATTTTCCACAGTCTCTTGTGATCCACACAGTCAAATGCTTTGGTGTAGTCAATAAAGCAGAAGCAGACATTTTTCTGGACCTCTCTTGCTTTTTCAATGATCCAGCAGATGTTGGCAATTTGATTTCTGGTTCCTCTGCCTTTTCTAAAGCCAGCTTGAACATCTGGAAGTTCACAGTTCACGTATTGCTGAAGCCTGGCTTGGAGAATTTTGAGCATTATTTTACTAGCGAGTGAGATGAGTGCAATTGTGTGGCAGTTTGAGCATTCTTTGGCATTGTCTTTCTTTGGGATTGGAATGAAAAATGACCTTTCCCAGTCCTGTAGCCACTGCTGAGTTTTTCAAATTTGCTGGCATATTGAGTGAAGCACTTTCAGAGCATCATCTTTTAGAATTTTGAATAGCTCAACTGGAATTCCATCACCTTCACTAGCTTTGTGTCTTTGACCATCATTAAAAAGGAGGATTGGTGTCCTTGCTTGTCCTTTGAGAAATTCTTTCTTGAAAATGCATTTATAGTTATTTTTTAATAATTAGTTATTTTTAGTTAAAAATTTAATAATAACAAATTAGCTAAAATTAAACAAAATTTAAAAAATTTAATTAGTTAAAAATAATTAGTTATTTTTGCATTACTATGGATTAGAAATGCCTAGAGGAAGGAATGTCTGTTACAGTTCTGTATTTTATTGGCATCTAACTTAGCCAAAGATGCAAAAGACCTGAATTCTGAAAACTGTAAGACACTGAAGACACTGATCAAAGAAATTGAAGAAACAGGTGGAAATTTATACCAAATTTTTGGTTGGAGAAATTGATATTGTTAAAATAAACATACTACCCAAGGCAATCTATAGATTCAATGAGATCCCCCTCAAACTACCAATGGAATTTTTTATAGAATTAGAACAACAACAACAAAAAATACTTTAACATTTGTATGGAAACAAAAAGACCCCAAATAGCCAAAACAGTCCTGAAAAAGAACAGTGTTGGAGAAATTGGGTTCCCTGACTTCAATCTATGCTACAAAGCTACAGTAATAAAAGCAGTATAGTACTTGCACAAGAGCAAAAATACAAGTCATTGAAACAGGATAGAAAGCCCAGAAATTAATCCACTCACTTATGGTCAAGTAAACTATAACAAAGGAAACAAGAATATACAATGGAAAAAAGACAGTCTCTTCAGTAAGTAGTACTGGAAAAACTAGAACTACAGGGAAACAATGAAACTAGAATATTCTCTAACACCATATACAAAAATAAACTCAAAATGTATTAAAGACCTAAATGTAAGACTGGATATGCTAAAACTCCTAGAGGAAAAAAGTAGGCAGAACACTCTTTAACATAAATCACAGCAATATTTTTTGGATCTGTCACCTAGAGTAATGAAATTAAAGCAAAAATAAACAAATGGGACCTAATTAAACTTTAAAATGTTTGCCCAGCAAAGGAAACCATAAAGAAAACAAAATGCAACCTTGTGAATGGAATAAAATATTTGCAAAAATATGGCTAGTAAGGAATTAATGTTTAAATATGTAAACAGCTCATACATTTCAACGTCAAAAAAAAATCCAATCTAAAAATGGGCAGAAAATATAAATAGACATATCTCCAAATAAGACATATAGATGACCAACAGGCACATGAAAAGATGCCTAGCATTGCTAATTATTAGAGAAATGTAAATCCAAACTAAAATGAGGTATCTCTTCACACCAGTCAGAATGGTCATCATTAAAATGTCTACAGATACTAAATGCTGGAGAGAGTGTGGAGAAAAGAGAACCCTCCTACAATTGTTGGTAGGAATATAAATTGGTACACTCACTACAGAAAACTGTATGGAGATTCTTTAAAAAACAAGCAAACAATAAAAACTACCATATGATTCCACAACACAACTCCTGGGCACATATCCAGAGAAAACCATAATTTGAAAAGATACACACACTCCAATATTCATTGCAGCACTATTGACAACAGCTGATACATGGAAGTAACCTAAATGTGCATAGACATACAAATGAATAAAGAAGACATGGTACAAATGTACAATGGAATACTACTTAGCAATTAAAAGGGTGAAATAATGCCATTTGCAGAATAGGACTTTCAAGATGGTGAAGGAGTAAGATGGGAGATCAACTTCCTCCCCACAAATACATGAAAAATATATTTGCATGTGGAACAGGTCTTACAGAAAACCTGAATCCAGGCAGAAGTCCCCAGACTTCCAAAAAGGCAAGACAATCTCCTCAGAATAAAGTAGGGCAAATACAAAGATTTTTTAAAAAAGACAAAGGATTTTGGGATGGGGACCTGCACCCTGGAGAGGGAGCTGTGAGGGAGGAAAAGTATCTGCACACTCAGAAACCCCTTCACGGGCGGGGACAGAGAGGAGCTCCAGAACCTCAGACAAGATTGCAGCAACAGGTGTTCAGAAGGCAAAACAGGGAAATCACCACAGAGATCGCTGCTAACCAGCACTTCCCAGCCTAGACACGGTTTGCATGCCCACCGTGGTGAGAGGAGGCTGAGTGCTAAGGCTCAGGCTTTGGGGGTTGGACCTCAGGGAAAGGACAGGGGTTGAATGCCATGAACATATTCTGAAGGGGCTAGTACTACTGCAGAAAAGAAGTCAATTCTGACTCCATATTGGAACCGTTTCTTTGACTTGCTGTTGCTTTTATTATTATAATCTTATATATTGGCCTGCCTCAAAGGACCCTTCCCCTTTGCCTGATTGCGAACTAAACTGCCTTTGTTCAGCTCATAGACAGGTTGTTTGATACTGCCCACCTGTGAATAGAAGAGATTAACACATGCCTTCCAAAGTCTGACCCTTTCCAGAAATGTTTTCTAAAACTGACGACCCATTTTACTTTACTTCCTCACTGCTTCTCCCTCTCTATTCTGCCTTTTGACTTTAGTATCTCATTGCTTCTCTTTCTGACTCTATAAAAGAACCTGGCATCCAGACTCTGAAAAGATGGTTACTTTGAGTCATTATCCTGCCATCTTCTCATTCAGTTGGCTTTCCCCTATAAAGTCGTATTCCTTGCCTCAACACTTCATCTCTCAGAGTCACTGGTCTGTTGAGTGGCGAGCAGAGGGAACTTGAACTCGATAACAGCTGAGGGAGTCCAGGGAAAATCCTGGGCCTCCCAGAAAGGCAAGACATCATTGCCACATGGATCATCTAAATTCCCATGATCACAGATCGAAAGAACTTGCCTTCACTCAAATGTCATAAGTGGGACAAGCAATGGTGTGACCTGCCTAACCCCAGAAGTAGATACTCCTGGTCAAAGCCAGCAAGAGAGCCAAAGTCATAACTACAGGTGACTGCAGTTTATGATTCCAGAGGGGAGAACACAAATCCACTGGCCACGGCCAAAGCCAGGGCAAGGTCCTGAGGCAAGGAGCAAAATGTTTTTGCTGCGGTCCCACCCCAGATATAGCAGCTGCCACCAAGCTAAAGGTAGGCACAGGTTACTGCTCACACCTTCCTGTGATCCTAGGCAGCTTGGTTCTCCCAAGGGACACACAACACAGGCCAATCCCCCTGGGAGAGCACATGACCAGTCTCACACTGTACCAACTTCCTGTAGGCCTCAGCCACAGCAGACACTCCCTACACACTCCAATACTGGCTTGCATACCCTCTCTCTTTCCCCAGCGTTACTGAGAAAGTAAGCTCTCATAAGCCACTTCTTTTACCTCCTCTTGTTTGGGCTGGGAACAGGAACTCAAGGATGACCTACAAGTAGAGGTGGACTCAAAACCAAAGCAGAACACCAGGGGCCTGTGTGAGCAAAGAAGAGGAAGGGAATGTACTCCTGCAGCCACAAGTGCAGGGATTAAATCCCCACAAATAGCCTGAGACTGTGGACTTTGGGGGCAATTGTGGAATTTTGGAGAAAGTACAAGCTGGAGTTAAGACCAGATCTGAGTCTGAGGTGACCCTACAGTGCCCACAACAAGTCCAGAGATCCTCCTAGAAATATTGGAGGACTTCTTGAGTAGGTGGATTGGCTGGGGCTCACTGTGTGGAGAGGACAATGGCAGAATCAGCACGACACTCTTAATACTATTTGCAGCAGTGTAGGTGGATCTAGATATTACCATATTAAGTGAAGTACATCACACGGAGAAAGACAAATGACATATGACATCACTGATACATGAAATCTAAAATAATAATACAAATGAACTTATTTATAAAACAGATATTGACTCACAGATACAGAAAATAAACTTATTGTTACCAAAGTGGATGTTGGTGGTATGAGGAATAAATTAGGAATTTGAGAGTAACATATACCTACTAAAAAAGGACATACCACATAGCACGGAGCTATAGTCACTACCTTATAATAACCTATAATGGAAAATAATCTGAAAATACCATATATATAGCTGAATCATTTACTGTACACTTGAAAATAACACATTGTAAGTTAACTATATTACAATAAAAATAGTAGAGAGTGACTATCTCAAAAAATCATGGCTTTGAAAGGAATTAAGAGAATCCAGTACTTAATACACCCCTACTCTGTTCTATATTTATATATAGAACCATTTTTGCTCAAAACAGTCCCAAAAAGATAAGTAACTACAACACTCTTTGTAGTGACTTCCTCATACCACAAAGAGGGTGTAATAACATGCAAATTGTTGAGGAAAATTCAGACATGCATTTCATATAGGTGTCTGCAGTTTTATAGCCAAGTCATGGATAGGTCATCCTGAACAAACTCCCATAGGACTTAGTTCTTTAAAATGAGTACCCATTTGACCTCTTTACATTTGCTCTGATACCTAAAAGTCAAACTGAATAAATTGCTTTGAGACAATTATTTTGAGATTCAACAAGTGTTCCAGGATATTTTTTTTTTTTTGAAGTAGAAAAGAATAGCTTTATTGCTTTGCCAGGCAAAGGGGACAGCAATGCACTCCATGCCCTCAAAAACTGTGTGTCCCAACACTAGAAGATTTTTTTTTTTTAATTTTTATTAGTTGGAGGCTAATTACTTTACATCATTACAGTAGTATCTGACCAAATTTATATAGCAACTTCAAGTATATTCTTGAAGTTTATAACACTCAATTTCAGATTTCTGAGTTGAACCTGAAGGGTCAAGAGCACTATTACTTAATTCTATATCAATATTTTGGCATTGCAATAAGTAGGAAGCTTCCCTGAATCATCATGCTATCTCCTCCAAATGATCTTGCTTTTTTTTTTTTAATATGACCAAAAGAAATAAGATCTTTAATGCCATCAAAGAGGAGCAAAGGCAAACTATAGACAATAAAAAATATGCCTGTCGTCATGGGAGATATTGGTTACTATGGTGAAATTATTAACCATAGAGAACCATAGGTATGATGAAGCAGATAAAAAGTGGAAGTAAACACACCAACAAAAAATTCACATGGTCATATTGGAGAGTCTTAGAGCTATCTAACTGGATAGAGAAGAGAAAAACTAGAATAAGGAAAAGTAGTCAACTGTGAAGGAAAATGTGTTAATCTGGTCTGCAACAAGCCAAGATAAGGAGATTGGGAAAATGTATAATCTACTTTCCATATTTTATTTAAGTATCTCAAAAACAATATATGATGACCATTCAAAATGATACCACCTAACACTTGTATGTATTACTCAGCACTCATCTGAATGTTATAATTAATAATTTAGGATTATAAAATCTGAATATTATTCACTCAGGTATGTATTTTAAAAGAGTTTACAGAGATATGTAAGTAATTTAACATACATTTTATTTATATCTAAATATAAAATGCAATCAAGCATACTTAAAATTTATTTTGCTCAATAGAAATAAAGATGAGTATAAAGTAGACTATAAAGATTTTCAATGTTTTTCTCATTGCTCTCTATATTCTTTCTCATGTCAGTGAGACAAATCTGAAATATTTACTTAATTTAGTAAGAAAAGTTTCTAAGAACTCAGGATGACTGTGATCAAATTCTGTCTCTGTTGCATTTTTTTTGCAGTTTTACTTGGACAAGTGACATAACTTGTCTCAAGTTCATAAATATAAAATGAGGATTATAATCATGTATATTGTCTTAGCTTGGGATACTATGACAAAATGCCCTAAACTGGATACTTGTACATAATAAGAATGCATTTCTCCTAGTTCTGGAAGCTGTAAGTCTGAGATCAGGGTGCCAGCATGGTTGAGTTCTGGAAAGAGCCCTCTTCTGGGTTGCAGACTGCCATCTTCTTGATATAAGATCATGTGACAGAGAACACAGAAGGAAAACAAGCTTTCTCATGACTCTTATGAGGGGAACTAATACTATTCACAAGGGTTCCACCCTTATGATGTCATCTAACCATAATTACCTCCCAAAGGCCTTACTTCTTAGTATTATTCATTGGGAGGTAGAGTTTCACTCTACACATTTAAAGGCACAAAAACAACCAGTCCATAACGCATATCTCAGGATTTTTGTGCATTTGTAAAGTGATAATCCATTTAAATGGTTCAATGCAACGCCTGGTACATTAAAAGTGTTTTATAAGGAATAGGTTTTAATATTGTTATCCTCATCACTACTAGAAGAGAGTAAAATTTTTGTGAAATCAAGAAAATATGGCAAATGAAAACTGATTTAAAAAAAAAAGAAAAGAAAGAAAATTGATTCAATGAATGACTCTTCCAAGCTGAAAGTGAAAGTCGCTTAGTTGTGTCCAACTCTTTGCCATCCCATGAACTGTAGTCCATGGAATTCTTTAGGCCAGAATACTGGAGTGGGTAGACTTTCCCCTCTCCAGGGGATCTTCCCAACCCAGGAATCGAACCCAGGTCTTCCCGCACTGCAGGCGGATGGATTCTTTACCAGCTGAGCCACAAGGGAAGGGGCATGTATATAGGGGAAAATGCTGAAAGTTGTTAGAATGGAAATAAATGGGGCACAAAGACAAGGAAATGATGGGTAATTTATAAGAGAACCATAAAGCTAGGAAACTCTAAAGCCGGCAACAAGAAATCTGAATCCTGTCCTCAGGGTCTCTCTCTCTCATTAAAGACTTGAGCAAACCACTTTCCCTCTTCAAGTCTTCAGTTTTGTCATTTGTAAAGTAAGAGGAATAAACCAGATTTCTCCCTGATCCTGAGGCCTAAGTTAAATTTGATGCAAATTTTGATGGCAAACCAGTAGAGAATTTTGAGAACATGACAAAAATAATTGAGTTAACTGAAATAAAAAGACACTCAGGTTAAATAGCATATGACATGAAACAGAACTGTTGGCATTGTTTCCATTTTCTATAGCAATAGTCAGATCGGGGGTAAATTGTGAGGTTGGAGATAGTCCTTAGAAAGAAAACATGTCTTTAATATATGTGCAAATGTAGATGGAAAAAAATATACCAAAGAAAAAACAAGAAGTGGTTGCATACTATTGTTTTCAAAACAACGTGAATGAATAAATTTCCTTCTGTGACTGTAAGCTCATTTCAAGGGCAACTTTAAGCACTTAACTATATGCCTGGCAACACAGAACAGTTCCTGTCACAGAAACCACACAGTAACTGATAATAATAAACCAGAAATAAAAATTGGTGTCACCCAAAAATCTTCCCTCTCCGTTTACTTCTTACTTTCAAGTAGTACTATCTGTTCCCTCTCTCCATATCTTCTACTCCCATAGACAATCTTTTATCATCCCTTGCAACAACTTCTAAAGTTGTAGCCTCTGAGGCACAGGCTTCTTCTAAATTTTTTCTTAATGAAGCCAGAATTAACTTTTTGAAACCCATATCTAATCATGTCATTGCACTCTTGGTGGAAATGTAAATCGTTACAGCCACTATGCAGAACAGCATGGAGGTTCCTTTGAAATCCAAAACTAGAACTACCATATGACCCAGAAATTCCACTACTGGGCATATCCCCTGAGAAAATCATAATTAAAAAAAAAAAAAAACAAGCATCTCAATGCTCACTGCAGAATTATTTACAATGGTCAGGGCATGGAAGCAACCTAAATGTCCATCAACAGATGAATGGATAAAGAAGATGTGATACATATACACAATGAAATATTACTCAACCACCAAAAGTAACAAAATTGGGTTGTTTGTAGAGATGTGAATGGACCCAGAGTCTGTCATACAAAATGAAGTAAGTCAGAAAGAGAAAAACAAATATAGTGTATTAATGCATATATGTGGACACTAGGAAGGGCTTCCCTGGTGGCTCAGCTGGTAAAGAATCTGCCTGCAATGTGGGAGACCTGGATTTGAGACCTGGGTTTGATCCCTGTGTTGGGGAGATCCCCTGAAGAAGTTAGAGGTTACCCACTCCGGTATTCTGGCCTAGAGAATTCCATGGACTCTATAGTCCATGGGGTCACAAAGAATTAAACATAACTGAGCAACTTTCACTCACTCACTCATGAAATCTAGAAAAATGGTATAGATGAACCTATTGCATGGCAGGAATAGAGATTCAGATGTAGAGAACAGACGTGGACACAGTAGGGGAAGGTGAGGGTGGCATGAATTGGGAGGTTGGGATTGCCATATATATATGCTACCATGTGTAAAACGGATAGCTAGTGGGAAGCTGCTATATAGCACAGAGAGCTCAGCTTAGTGCTCTGTTATAACCTAGAAGGGTGGTATGGGGAGAGTGTTTGGGAGGTCTAAGATGGAGGGTATATATGTATACATATAGCTGATTCACTTTGTAGTACCACAGAAACTAACAAAATAGTGTAAAGAAATTATACCCCAAATAAAAGCTAAAAACTTGTTCTTTTCATGATGAAGTCCAAATTTCTTATCATTGCATCACAATCTATTACAAAATCATTTTTTTTTTCAATTTCACCTTAAAACTGCCCTCCTTCCCCTACTCCTTTCACACACATCCTAGTTGCTACTCATCTAGTTGATCCTCTCTAGTGTCTAGAACAAAGTATAGCCAAAGTAGATGCTCAGTTTTCTTTAAAATTAATTAGCTTGAACAACATCTACATTGTAAAATCTCACATTTTTGGCAAGCACTCTAGAGGGAGTCTATCACCATAATTTTGCTTTTTTAGAAAGGTAATTTTCTAATAGAAAGCACACATCTATCATTGCTTCATTTCACAGGTTAAAATGGCTTAAATGTTGTTCAATTTATATCATATTACTTTTGGAAATTTTATTTGGAACATCTATTTTAAAATTTTAAAAGACAAATATTTTATGCAAATCAGGATACTTTCTAGTATCTTGTGTTTGTTATTTGCCCGTGGTGTCCAACTCTTGTGACCCCATGGACTGTAGCCGAACAGGCTTCTCTGTCCTTGGAATTCTTCAGGCAAGAATACTGGAGTGGGTTGCCTTTCCCTTCTCCAGGGGATCTTCCTGAACCAGGGATTAAACCTGGGTCTCCTGCATTGCAGGCAAATTCTTTTCCATCTGAGCCACCAAGGAAGCCCTTCTCATATGTTACTGACCACAATTTCTAAAGAATTATATCCTAGTTGATGAATGCCTTAGAAAATTAATTTATGATTATTCTTTACTTATAAACAAATATAATCTACCACTGTAAAAAGATAAACTAAAATATACATTGGTCACAGAAGTTTTACAAACAACAACAAAACAATTCTTGAGGAAGAAGTAAACATTTTCCTGAGAAGTAATACTTAAAATAATCAAATAATTTTCAGTTTTTTTAGTATGCGTGATTGATATTTTCCTGACATTTGCAAACAGTAATCATAGGGACTTGCTCCTGTAAAAAGAAAAATAAGTTGAAAGTCTAAATTGCAGGTGTGCATTAATTGTTATTAACATCCGTTTCCTCACATTTGAAATTTCACTATTTTAAATGAAGGTTCTCTTGACTCAGTTTATCTAGAGCTCTTTTTCCTGGGTATTTTTTAACTGCAAATTAAGGTAACCACAAGAAAGCTTATAAACTGAGAAAATTAACTTATGAAGCTAATTCTGACCCCAAAGGATGCCTTTTCATCTTTTGAAATGTTAACTGAAGTGAATGTTGATTGTTTCATGTTCAGGACTTTACTGTCAACTTTGTAATACCTGTAAATGAGTACTTAGTGAAAGGTCAGCTAACTTTTAAGCAATACATCATTTTACAAAATCCATGAAAATTGAAATAATAAATCTAATTAGTAAGGATTAATATTGATTTTTTAAAATAAAAATATGAATTTTATCAAGAGGGACATCAATGCTTTCAAATAAGTAGCAAACTGAACTTATAGTTATGCTGCATTGTCCTTTGCATATCTAAAGTGTGGCTTGAAAGTGTATCTTTCTTGATGACTGTGGCTTTGTAGTATAGTCTGAAGTCAAGCAGGTTGATTCCTCCAGTTCCATTCTTCTTTCTCAAGGTTACTTTGGCTATTCGAGGTTTTTTTGTATTTCCATACAAATTGTGAAATTATTTGTTCTAGTTCTGTGAAAAATACCGTTGATAGTTTGATAGGGATTGCATTGAATCTATAGATTGCTTTGGGTAGTATAGCCATTTTGACAACAATGATTCTTCCAATCCATGAACACGGTATATTTCTCCATCTGTTTGTGTCCTCTTTATTATCTAGGGTGAAACAGATCACCAGCCCAGGTTGGATGCATGAGACAAGTGCTCGGGCCTGGTGCACTGGGAAGACCCAGAGGGATCGGGTGGAGAGGGAGGTGGGAGGGGGGACCAGGATGGGGAATACATGTAAATCCATGGCTAATTCATTTCAATGTATGACAAAAACCACTGCAATGTTGTAAAGTAATTAGCTTCCAACTAATAAAAATAAATGGAAAAAAATTTTTTAAAAAAAGAAAAAACAGAACCTAACAACAAAAAAAAAGGAAGTGTATCTTTCACAAGCTTACTTCGAAGCTGCAATCCAAATAAAAAAGCAGAGCACAATTTAAGGAACAAAAAAACTATATAAGTGATTGGTACTTTTATATCTATGAATACCTGAAGGAGAATGCTCCCATTGTTCATAATTCTTTTGATGCTGGAAATATTTTCTTGTTTCTGTGGTACATGTTTATCAGCTTCATAAGACTCTTTTTCCATTTTATAACTTTAACAAAAAATATCTTAAATAACTTTCAAAGTATTGTTCATGATTTCTGTATGCTCTGTAAGAGGTAAATATGTGTATAGATATTTATAGATACTAGTATTTTTCCTCAGTGCATTATTTTCTGTTCATTTTATCATTTTATCTGCCCAGATATCAAACAATAAAATTTTCTGTGTTTTTTTGTCATTCATGTCTACTATAACTATTTCTGTATAGGCACTGTTATACTAATAACTTTAAAATTAAGCTCAATATATTTGATCATTTGCTTGGATGTACAGTGGGCATTGCTAACAATGGCAAGGAGACTTACAAATGATCTACAGTCTTTAATATGTAGTAAATAAAGTCAAGTGAGGGTGAATTTAAAACCAAGTATAGCAAAAAATGAATGATTACTATTGAATTAATGGTAAGTAATTTTTAGGTAATTATAGAAATTTATGTTGGCATCATCATTCTACATGCAGCTAATCTTTGTTCCTGTTCAGTCACTCAGTCGTGTTTGATTCTTTGAGACCCCATGGACTGCAGCATGCCAGGCTTCCCTGTCCTTCAGCATCTCCTGGAGCATGCTCAAACTCAGGTCCATTGAGTCTGTGATGCCATCTAACCATCTCATCCTCTGTCGTCCCCTTCTCTTCCTGCCTTCAGTGTTTCCCAACATCAGGATATTTTCCAATGATTCGGTTCTTCACATCAGGTGGCCAAAAGATTGAAGCTTCAGCTTCATCATCAGTCCTTCCAATGAGTATTCAGGGTTTATTTCCTTTAGGATGGATTGGTTGGATCTCCTTGCAGTCCAAGGGACCCTCAAGTGTCTCCTCCAACACCACAGTTCAAAAGCATCAACTTTTCAGAGCTCAGTCTTTATGGTCCAACTCTCATATCCATACATGACTACTGGAGAAACCATAGCCTTGACTATACAGCCCTTTGTTGGCAAAGTAATGTCTCTGCTTTTCAATATTCTGTCTAGGTTTGTCATAGCTTTTCTTCCAAGGGGCTCGGGTCTTTTAATTTCATGACTGCAGTCAATGGCTGCATGGATTCTGGAGCCCAAGAAAATAAAATCTTTCACTGTTTCCATTGCTTCCCCATCTATACGACATGAGTTGAAGGGATCAGCTGCCACTAACCTACCAAGAAAAAAATTCATTTTCTAGAAACTTCTGTGACACATTAGATCAATGGTAAGTGTGAGAGAACAAGTGTAATAGAACTCTCTACTCTGTCCCCAAATATATCTCCTCCTAATCTGAGTTCTAGTATATACCAAGTTAGCATAATAGTAATGAAACTTTCATAATGTAATCAAAAATGGAAAAAAAAAGATATCATTTTTTAAAAAGGACCAGGACATATGCTACGCAGTGTCCTATCATGCAGTTTGTAGCAACTATTCTTCGAAAATAGCCTCCCAATGAAATATGAAACAGTATTTGATATTCATGAACTTATATAATCCCCTGAACCACTGAAACTGAACTGGTTATGTGTAACCAATAAAATGTAATGAAATTTATGGGGACTGTCTCTGAGGATACTCTAGTCTAGTGTTAGTCACTCAGTCATGTCCTACTCTTTGGGACCCCAGGGACTATAGCCTGCCAGACTTCTCTGTCCATGGGAGTCTCCAGGCTAGGATACTGGAATGGGTAGCCATTCACTTCTCCAATCTCTGAGGACAGCTCACAGTAAACCTTGAGTTTCTATCTTGGCTTTTTGGAATATACGTCCTTAGTTGAAGTCAACCACTATGTAAGAACCTTGGACTACCTTGACAACTCCACACAAAGATCATGTTAGCCATGTGAAAAATTCATGTGGAAAAAAATTAAGATACCCAGCCAATTTTCACCTCTTATAAACTTTTCATCAAAGATGTTAGCCATATGAATGAAGAAACTATATGAAATGAGCCCAGTCTGACCTTCAGATGATTGCAGCCCCATTTAACATCTCACTGCAACCTCATGAGGCGCTTCAAACAACAATCACCCAACTGAACCAAATTAACACACAAAAATGTGAAATATTATAAGAAATTTTTACTTTAAGTCATTTTTGTGGCAGTGTTTTATACAGCAATAAAAAACTAAAACATTAATTCTTGACCTTAGAGCTGAATCTGTAAAAGAAGAGTTCATTCATTCCTTTCTTCATCATAGAATCTGAGGCTTTTCAAGCAGAATACAGAGTATAATAAAACATAACTAAAATCTTAGAAAATTTTGCAAAGGGCAAAGGAGAGATAAGAGGAACTTAAGAGAGTTAGAAGAGAGGGCCATGATGGCATCCACAGGGAAAAGGAGTCAAGAGAATGGAAGTCCTCAAGTGGTAATTTCCTAACAATGGAAGATATGCACACAAATGAATCAACTTCTAGAATCTAGAAAGAAGGCCAAGAAACCTACATGGGTGAGACTGCTCTGGAATTTCTCAGCTCCTTTTTGACTTTGTATGGGTTGAGAGAATGATGTGTGCTTAAAGCAAAAGACTATCATATTTATTGTTGAATCCCATGCTGTTCAAAAATAAAACTATTTTCTGGTAAGAAACTATAGAACTAACACCCCAAAAAAGTATGTCCTTTTCATTACAGGGGACTGGAATGCAAAAGTAGGAAGTCAGGAGATACCCAGTAACAGGCAAATTTGGCTTTGGAGTACAGAATGAAGCAGGGCAAAGACTAACAGAGCTTTGCCAAGAGAATACACTGGTCATAGCAAACACCCTCTTCCAACAACAGAATAGAAGACTCTACACATGGACATCATCAGATGGTCAATACCGAAATCAGATTGATTATATTCTTTGCAGCCAAAGATGGAGAAGCTCTATACAGTCAGCAAAAACAAGACCAGGAGCTGACTGTGGCTTAGATCATGAACTGATTATTGCCAAATTCAGACTTAAATTGAAGAAAGTACAGAAAACCACTAGACCATTCAGGTATGACCTTAATCAAATCCCTTACGATTATTCAGTGGAAGTGAGAAACAAGAGTCAAGGGATTAGATCTGATAGAGTGCCTGAAGAACTATGGATGGAGGTTCGTGACATTGTACAGGAGACAGGGATCAAGGCCATCCCCGAGAAAAAGAAATGCAAAAAGGCAAAATGGTTATCTGAGGAGGTCTTACAAATAGCTGTGAAAAGAAGAGAAGTGAAAAGCAAAGGAGAAAAGAAAAGATATTCCCATTTGAATGAAGAGTTCCAAAGAATTGCAAGGAGAGAGGAGAAAATCTTCCTCCATGATCAATGCAAAGAAATAGAGGAAAACCATAGAATGGGGAAGATTAGAGATCTCGTCAAGAAAATTAGAGATACAAAGGTAACTTTTCATGAAACAATAGACTCAGTGAAGTACAGAAATGGTACGGACCTAACAGAAGCTGAATATATTAAGAAGAGGTTGCAAGAATACACAGAAGAAAACTACAAAAAAAGATCTTCATGACCCAGATAACCACAATGGTGTGATCACACCCCTAGAGCCAGATATCCTGGAATGCAAAGTGAAGAGGGCCTTAGGAAGCATTACCACAAACAAAGCAAGTGGAGGTGATGGAGTTTCAGTTGAGCTATTTCAAAGTGCAACTGAAAGAGTTGCACTCAGTATACCAGAAAATTTGGAAAGCTCAGCAAGGGCCACAGGACTGGAAAAGGTCAGTTTTCATTCTAATCCCAAAGAAAGTCAATGCCAAAAATGCTCAAACTACTGCACAATTGCACTCACCTCACACGCTAGTAAAGTAATGCTCAAAATTCTCCAAGCCAGGCTTCAGTAGTATATGAACTGTGAACTTCCAGATGTTCAAACTGGTTTTAGAAAAGGCAGAGGAACCAGAGATCAAATTGTCAACATCCATTGGATCATTGAAAAAGCAATAAAGTTTCAGAAAAAATCTACTTCTGGTTTATTGATTATGCCAAAGTCTTTGACTGTGAGGATCACAACATACTGGAAAATTCTGAAAGAGATGGGAATACCAGACCACCTGACCTGCCTCTTGAGAAATCTGTATACAGGTTAGGGGGCAACAGTTAGAACTGGACATGGAACAACAGACTGGCTCCAAATCAGAAAATGAGAACATCAAGGATATATATTGTCACCCTTATTTAACCTCTATGTAGAGTACATGATGAGAAATTCTGGGCTGGATGAAGCACAAACTGGAATCAAGATTACCAGGAGAAATATCAATAACCTCAGATATGCAGATGACACCACCCTTACAGCAGAAAGCAAAGAACTAAAGAGCCTCTTTATGAGAGTGAAAGTGGAGAGTGGAAAAGCTGACTTAAAACTCAACATTGAGAAAACTAAGATCATGGCAGCTGATCCCATCACTTCATGGCAAATAGATGGGGAAACTGTTGAAACAGTGAGAGACTCTATTTTGCGGGACTCCAAAAATCACTGCAGATGGTGACTGCAACCATGAAATTAAGAGACACTTGCTCCTCGAAAGAAAAGAAAAGTTGACCAACTTATACAGCATATTAAAAAGCAGAGGCATTACTTTGCCAATAAAGGTCCGTCTTTTCAAAGCTATGGTTTTTCCAGTAGTCATGTATGCACATGACAGTTGGACCATAAAGAAAGCTCAGTGTTGAAGAATTGATGCTTTTGAACTTTGGTGTTTGAGAAGACTCAGAAGAGTCCCTTGGACTGCAGAAATCCAGTCAGTACATCATAAAGGAAATCAGTCCTGAATGTTCACTGGAAGGACTGACGCTGAAAATGAAACTCCGATAATTTGACCACCTGATGTGAATAACTGGCTCATTGGAGAAGACCCTGATGCTGGGAAAGATTGAAGCCAGAAGGAGAAAGGGACGACAGAGGATCAGATTTTTGGATGGCATCACTGACTCAATGGACATGAGTTTGAGTAAATTCCAGGTGTTGGTGATGGAAAAGGAGGCCTGGCATGCTGCAGTCCATGGGGTTGCAAAGAGTTGGACATGACTGAGTGACTGAACTAAACTAAACTGGAAGTACTATCGTGGCCCCTTTTTTCCTGGTATTAATAGCAGAGTAAAGCAGCTAGAAAAAATGTCATGGAACATTTCTGCTATAAGGAATGCATCTCTTGTGTACATTTGTGCTCTCTCTAAACTCCTGGCAAAATAGCCCTACAATAAATAAATGCTAATTTCTAAGAACTAAGCAATAGATAAAATAGAAACATTGCTATTTTAATTTAGCTTCATGTCTAGTATTCCATAAAGAAGGTATTTTAAGAAGGAACTGAATTCCATATATTGTAAGTCCTTTTGACTTTTAATGTTTTATTAGTATAGATTCACAAAAGTTAATGTGATTTTTTCATTGTTGTGATAATTTTTTTCACTTAAACTTGGAGCTAAATACAAAATTACTCTATAAGACAAATGAATGCATTTTTTAAGATTAAAATATTTCTTCCAATAAGAAAAAAAAAAAAGCTTTTTTTTCCCCAAAAACATTTAGATAATAGATCACAAATGATGCTTACTGGAAAAGTAAGTAATTTTTAAAACAAGATTATCACATACAAAGTTGGTTTTAAATGAATAATATTTCAAAACTCTATTATTGAAAAAAGTGAAAAAAACTTTAAAGCCATGATTGGATTTCTGCTTCCCAATAAGGTGTTTACAGTGGCAGGTTAATATTCTTACAGCAAAAACTGGAAAAAAATACTGATACTAATAAACTTTAAGAATTATAATTATTAAGAATGTGACAAATGTGGAGGCAAGGATGAATAAATGAATCAAAAATCTAAGCAAATAAATGCATTTTCTAAGGTGAGTTGATAAACTCCAGCTATTACTTCTGTAGGGAGCATAGGCCTATTCTACATGCTAACAATATGTCAGACTTATATTTCAAACTTCCAAGCAGAGTGACCCTCTTGGGAAAAAAAGAAATTATTAAAGCTTTCAGGGGTTGTTTACAGGTGGTTTGGATGGCAAATTGGACAATTAAGGAAATTGGAACACATGATTAGATTTCAACAAGAGACATTTTCTTAATACTGGTGCAATGAAGGAGGCTGAGAATCTAGGTAGAAATTTTCTAAAAGGCAGAGAATAATCTTCCCAATTTTACTGGGCATAGGAAACAAACTTTCCCCCAGAACATTACAACTATCTTCCTCAACAGATTTACCAGATTTTGAAGCAAACAAAAGTAGAAGACTAGCAAAATAAGATAACATATCTAAAGGGCAGAATTCAAATCTTGGGAGGACCCAGGAGACAGAGACCTACAAAAGTCCCAGTAGGAAGCCCAGATAGGGCATAACCATGACAAGGGATAAACCAGAGGTAGGTAGAATCTCACAAACTGAAGCCTACTCTCAGCTCTGTGTTGGATTAAAGCTATCAGTAATTCAAGTTTTTAGCCTAACAAAGAAAATGGAGAATTCTTTCTGGTTAAAAACAAAATTATCTGGAATCAATATAGTTTTGTACACATACTACCTGGCATATAATTTAAAATGCTATAAATTCAAAGAGACAGAAAAATAATGCAGACAACTGAAAGAAAAGGCAAACGATATTTAGTTACTCAGATGATACAGATACTATTTAGAAAGAAAGGAATCAAAAAACTATAATTAATATTAAAGGAAAAATTATATAAATAATTGATGTTGTGGGTGGAAAGATGTGATTTCAACAGAAATTTTAGATACAAATTAAAGATCAAGATGCCATTCTAAAAGAAATTGAAAAAAGAATGGGTATATGTATATGTATAACTGAATGACTGCTGTACCCCTGAAACTAATACAACATTGTAAATAAGCTACATTCCAATATAGAAATTAAAAGAAGATATCTCAGAACCAAAACTTATAATATCTGTAATTAGAAATACAATTGGTGGATTTAATATCAGATTGAACAGCACACCACCGTATTAATAGACTTAAACACAAGTAAATAGAAAATACCCAGGAGTAGAACAGAAAGAACAAATAATGGGGAGAAAAACCAGAACAGAGAGCAATAGCTAAGTAGGACATGCAATAACATTCATAAAATTGAAATCCTAGAAAGAAAGGAAAGAATGTGACAGAAGAAACAGTCAACGAGAGAAAGGGCAGTAAAATTTCCCAAACCAGTGAAAGATACTGTCCAACAGACTCAGGAAGCTTAGTAAAATCCAAGAAACATAAACACAAAGATAATCATATTTAAGCAAATTATAGTAAAGCTTCTTTGAAAATTAAAGACAAAAAAATTATAAGCCAGCAGAGTAAACACCAAAAACACAAATTGCTATCAAAATAATAAGCTGGAGGAAAGATTTCTCAATAGAAATAATAAAAAGAAAAAAAGAAAAGAAAAATCAACATATAAAAGGATTGGAAAAATACCTGGCAACCTAAAATTGCTTACCCATTGAAAGTAGTGATCAAGAAGCAATATAAGAGAGGATAAAGAGTCATTCCAGTACAGAAATATGAAAATTTATGCTTTTAACTCAATCACATCACTCCACACTATATAAATCAAAACTAAGAGAGTTAGAAGGAGATATAGATTCTGATTTAAAATTCCATCTAAAGAAAACAGGAAAATAAGAGCAAAACAAACTTAAACATAGCAGCAAAGACATAATACTGAGAAGTACAAAATTAAATAAGAAAAACAGCAAAATAGAGACTATGTATAAATACACCAGCTAATTTTCCAAAATTAGTAAAAATGATAACCTAGTGTGAATGATCAAGAAAAAAAAAAGATAGCAACTATCCTTTATTTCAGGAATGAAAAAAATGAGTGCAATTATAGACTCTTCAGAAATCATAAAGACAAAAACATATTATGAATCTCATTTTGCTAATAACTTCAGCAATTAAATGAAACAAATTCCTCAAATTATAACCTACAAAAGCTAATAGAAGAAAAATATGAATAAGCAAAAATTTATTAAAGAAATTAAATTCTTCATTACAAAATGTTCTCACAGAGAATACCCCAGATGCAGATGACTTTTTTGGGAATTATTTCTAAATATTTAATGGAGAAAAAGCATCAATACAGAAAAATTTTTCTGAAAATAGGAAAAGAAAAAAGAATACTTCATATCACTTATTTAATGGGAGAAGCATAATCTTGATACCAAAATCTGACAGGGACGTTATAAGAAAGAAGAATTTTAAGCCAATCTCTATCATTAAACAGATATAAAAATTCTTAATAAAATATTAAGAAATTGAATATAATGACATAAAATGCACAATGCATCCCAGTGTTTATCCCTGGTAGTCAAGGCTGATTTGGCATTTAATTATTAGGCAGTTCTATATATGTTCAACAAATAGAAGGAAAATACATGAACATATCAACAGGAACCTTAAAGAGCTTGATAATTTCAATAGATTAAAAGAAAAGCATTTGAAAATTTTAACACCAGTTCATGATTATATTTTTTAAAACTTTAAATTTTTTAAATGGAATTTATTCTAATAATAACAGCAATAAGGAATCAGTAACAAATATATTCATGGAAGAATATTTAAAACTATCCCTGATGCAAAGGGCTCATACATGTCTATATCAAAAAAATACAACCCAATTGAAAAATGGGCAAAAGATCAAAAAAGACATTTCTCTAGAATAGACATAGAGATGACAAAAAAGCACCTGAAAAGAGGCTCAACCTCACTAAATATTAGATAAGTGCAAATCAAAACCACATTGATGTTTTACCTCACACCAGTCAGAATGGCCATTATCAAAAAGTCTACAATTGTTAAAGGCTGGAGAAGATGTGGAGGATAGGGTATCCTCCTGCACTGTTGGTGGAATGTACATTGGTACAACCACTATGGAGAACAGTATGGAGATTCCTTAAAAATCTAAAAATAGAGTTGCTATGTTATCCTGCATCCCACAGCTGGGCATATATTTGGGGAAAACTCTAATTCAAAAATATACATGCATCCCAACGTTCATTGTAGCATTATTTACAATAGTCAAGACAAGGAAGCAACCTGAACGTCCATTGACCAATGAATGGATAAAGAGTATATATATATATATATATATATATATATATATATATATATTCAATGAATATTAATATATATCATATATAAACATATATAAAATATAAATATATATTATATATATATTCCACTCAATATGCAGTTGAATATTATTCAGCCATAAAAATAAAGAAATAGTACCATTTTCAGGAACATGAATGGACCTAGAGATTATCATACTACATATGTAGAATCTTTCTTTTGGTGGGGCAGAAACCCCAATGGATAGAGGAGCCTGGCATGCTACGGTTAATGGGGTTGCATAAGAGTTGACCATGACCTAGTGACCAAATAGCAACAAGTGCCTTATATAGGTAGAATCCTATATTTGTTGTTTTTGTGATTGGCTAATTTTACTTAGCAGTATGTCTCTAAGTTTCATCCAAGTTGTAGAACATTGCAGAATCTTCTTCCTTTTTAAGACTGAAAAATATTCCACTGTATGTATATACCACATTTTGTTTATCTATTCATTGATAATGGACATTTGGACTTCTTTCATATTTTAGCCATAGTGAGTACTGCTGCTATGTACATGAGTGTAAACATATTCTTTCGAGATTTTGTCTTCATTTCTTTTGTGTGTATACCTAAATGTGATATTGCTGAGTCACTTGCTAATTCTACTTTTAATTTTTTGAAAAAACTCGAGTGTTTTCTATAGTTACTACACCATTTTGCCTTCCCAGAAACATTGCACAGGTTTGTTATTTCTCCACATCACCATCACCATGTTGTCGTTGTTGTTTTAGACTGCAGCCATCTTAATGAGTGTGGGGTGACATTTCATTGCAGTTTTTATTTGTATTTCCTGAATGATTAGTTAAGTTGATCATATTTTCATGTGCTTATTGGCCTAGAGTATAGCTTCTTCAGAGAAATCTCTGTTAAAGTCCTTTGACCGTTTTTTTAAATTATTTCATTTTTAATTGGTGAATGATTACTTTATAATACTGGTTTCTACCATGTTGGTTTCTGCCATACATCAACATGAATCAGCCATAGGCATACATATATCTTCTCTCTCTTAAGCCTCCTTCCACCTCCCTCCATATTCAATCCCTCTAGGTTGTCACAGAGTACAAGCTTTGGATTCCTATGTCATAGAGAATATTCCCACTGGCTACTTATTTTGCATATGATAATAAATACATTCAAAAAACCTAAGATCATGGCATCCATTCCCATCACTTCATGGCAAATAGATGGGGAAAAAGTGGAAACAGTGGCATATTTTATTTTCTTAGGCTCCAAAATCAACATAAAGGATGACTACAGCCAAGAAATGAAAAGATACTTGCTCCTTAGAAGAAAAGGCATGACAAATATAGACAGTGTATTAAAAAGCAGAGACATCACTTTGCTGACAAAAATCTGCATAGTCTAAGCTATCGTTTTTCCAATAGTCATGGACGGATGTGAGAGTTGGACCGCAAAGATGACGGAGCACCAAAGAATTGATCGTTTTGGATTGTGGTGCTGAAGAAAACTCTTGAGTCCCTTGGGCAACAAGGAGATAAAACCAGTCAGTCTTAAAGGAAATCACCCCACAATCAGAGCAGAAAAAGAAGTAAAAGGAATCCAGATAGGAACAGAAGCGAAACTCTCATTGTTTGCAGATGACATGATCCTCTACATAGAAAACCCTAAAGACACCACCAGAAAATTACTAGAGCTAATCAATGAATACAGTAAATTTGCAGGATATGAAATTAACACACAGAAATCCCTTGCATTCCTATACACTAACAATGAGAAAACAGAAGGAGAAATTAAGGAAACAATATCATTCACCATTGCAACAAAAAGAATAAAATACTTAGGAGTATATCTACCTAAAGAAACAAAAGACCTATACACAGAAAACTATAAAACACTGATGAAAGAAATGAAAGAGGACACAAACAGATGGAGAAACATACCATGTTCATGCATTGGAAGAATCAATATTGTCAAAATGGCTATACTACCCAAAGCAATCTATACATTCAATGCAATCCCTCTCAAGCTACCAACGGTATTTTTCACAGAACTAGAACAAATAATTTCACAATTTGTATGGAAATACAAAAAACCTCGAATAGCCAAAGTAATCTTGAGAAAGAAGAATGGAACTGGAGGAATCAACCTGCCTGACTTCAGACTATACTACAAAGCCACAGTCATCAAGACAGTATGGTACTGGCACAAAGGCAGAAATATAGATCAGTGGAACAGAACAGAAAGCCCAGAGATAAACCCACGAACCTATGGACACCTTATCTTAAACAAAGGAGGCAAGGATATACAATGGAAAAAAGATAACCTCTTTAACAAGTTGTGCTAGGAAAACTGGTCAACCACTTGTAAAAGAATGAAATTCGAACACTTTCTAACACCATAGACAAAAATAAACTCAAAACGAATTAAAGATCTAAATGTAAACCAGAAACTATAAAACTCCTAGAGGAGAACATAGGCAAAACACTCTCCGACATAAATCACAGCATGATCCTCCATGACCCACCTCCCAGAATATTGGAAATAAAAGGAAATCAACCCTGAATATTCACTGGAAGGACTGATGCTGAAGCTGAAGCTGCAATACTTTGGAGCAAATTCTGGGGGATAGTAAAGGACAGGGAAGCCTGGAGTGCTTCAGTTCATGGGGTCGCAAAGAGTTGGACACATCTTAGCAACTGAAGAACAATTCTCAAATTATCCCACCCTCTCCTTCCCCAGGCTTCCAAGGTGGTGCTAGTGGTAAAGATCTTGTTTGACCATGCAGGAACCATAAGAGATGTGGGTTCGATTCCTGGGTTGAGAAGATCTCCTGGAGAAGGTAATGTCAACCCACACCAGTATTCTTGCCTGAAGAATTCATGGACAGAGGAACTTTGTGGGCTATGGTCCATGGGGTCACAAAAAGTTGGACATGATTGAGCAACTAACACTTTCATTCCTTCCCCCACTGTGTCCAAAAGTCTTTCTCTGTGTTTGTATCTCCATTGCTTCCTGTAGATAGGATCGTCAGTATCATCTTTCTAGATTCCATATATATGCGTTAATATATGATATTTGTCATTCTCTTTCTGACTTACTTCACTTTGTATAATAAGCTCTTGGTCCAAACACCTGAGCAAAACCAACTCAGGTGCATTGCTTTTTATAGCTGAGTAATATTGTGTATTACACATACACATTGTGCTTGTGTACCACAACTTCTTTATCCATTCATCTGTCAATGGACATCTAGGTTGCTTCCATATCCTAGCTATTGTAAATAGTGTTGTAATGAATATAAGTGGACAAGTGCCTTTTTCTATTATGGTTTATGCCATTAGGGTATATGCCCAGTAGTGGGATTGCTGGATCATATGGTTGTTTTGGGTTTTTTTTTTTTTTTAATTAATTTATTTATTTTAACTGGAGGCGAATTACTTTACAATATTGAAGTGGTTTTTGCCATACATTCACATGAATCAGCTATGGGTGTACATGTGTCTCCCATCCTGAACCCCCTCTCACCTCCATCCCCATCCCATCCTTCAGGGTTGTCCCATTGCACCAGCCCTGAGCACCCTGTCTCGGGCATTGAACCTTGACTGGCAATCTATTTCACATATGGTAATATATAAGTTTCAATGCTATTCTCTCAAATCATCCCACCCTCGCCTTCTCCCAAAGAGTTCAAAGTCTGTTTTTTATATCTCTGTCTCTTGCTGTCTGGCATCATTACCATCTTTCTAAATTCCATATATAAGCGTTATTATACTGTATTCGTGTTTTCCTTTATAACTTGCTTCACTCTGTATAATAAGTTCCAGTTTCATCCACCTCATTAGACCTGATTCAAATGTGTTCTATTTAATATCTGAGTAATATTCCATTGTGGATATGTACCACAACTTTCTTATCATTCATCTTTCAATGGACATCTATGTTGCTTCCATGTCTTAGCTACTGTAAGCAGTGCTGCGATGAACATTGGGGTACACGTGTCACTTTCAATTCTGGTTTCCTCGATGTGTATGCCCAGCAGTGGGATTGCTCGTTCATATGACAGTTCTATTTCCAGTTTTTTAAGGAATCTCCACAATGTTCTCCATAGTGGCCATAGGGGCCTTATTAGTTTGCATTCCCAGCAACAGTGTAAGGAGGTACCCTTTTCTCCACACCCTCTCCAGAATTTAATTTTTGTAGACTTTCTGAAAGCAGCCATTCTGACCGGCATGAGATGGTACCTCATTGTGGTTTTGATTTGCATTTATATTATAATGAGTGATGTTGAACATATTTTCATGTGTTTGTTAGCCATCTGTATGTCTTCTTTGGAGAAATTTCTGTTTAGTTCTTTGGCTCATATTTTGATTGGATTGTTTTCTTTTTCTGGAAATGAACTGCATGAGCTGCTTGCATATTTTTGAGATTAACTCTTTGTCAGTTGCTTCATTTGCTATTATTTTCTCCCATTCTGAAGGCTGGCTTTTCACCTTGCTTATAGTTTCCCTCGTTGTACAAAAGCTTTTAAGTTTAATTATGTCCCAATTGTTTATTTTTACATTTACTACTGTGAGAGGTGGGTCATAGAGGATCCTGCTGTGATTTATGTCAGAGCGTGTTTTGCCTATGTTTTCCTCTAGGAGTTTTATGGTTTCTGGTCTTACATTTGGATCTTTAATCCATTTTGAGTTTATTTTTGTGTATGGTGTTAGAAAGTGTTCGAATTTCATTCTTTTACAGGTGGTTGACCAGTTTTCCCAGCACCACTTGTTAAAGAGGTTGTCTTTTCTCTATTGTATATTCTTGCCTCCTTTGTCAAAGATAAGGTGTTCATAGGTATGTGGATTTATCTCTGGTTTTCTATTTTGTTCCATTGATCTATATTCCTCTTTTTGTGCCAGTACCATATTGTCTTGATGACTGTTGCTTTGTAGTATAGCCTGAAGTCAGGCAGGTTGATTCCTCCAGTTCCATTCTTCTTTCTCAAGATTATTTTGGCTATTCGAGGTTTTTTGTATTTCCATACAAATTGTGAAATTATTTGTTCTAGTTCTGTGAAAAATACCGTTGGTAGCTTGAGAGGGATTGCATTGAATGTATAGATTGCTTTGGATAGTATAGCCATTTTGACAATATTGATTCTTCCAATGCATGGACATGGTATGTTTCTCCATCTGTTTGTGTCCTCTTTCATTTCTTTCATCAGTATTTTATAGTTTTCTATGTATAGGTCTTTTGTTTCTTTAGGTAGATATACTCCTAAGTATTTTGTTCTTTCTGTTGCAATGGTGAATGATATTGTTTCCTTAATTTCTCCTTCTGTTTTCTCATTGTTAGTGTATAGGAATGCAAGGGATTTCTGTGTGTTAATTTCATATCCTGCAACTGTACTATGTTCATTGATTAGCTCAAGTAATTTTCTGGTGGTGTCTTTAGGGTTTTCTATGTAGAGGATCGTGTCATATGCAAGAAATAAGAATTTTACTTATTCTTTTCAAATATGGATTTCTGTTATTCTTTTTTCTTCTCTGATTTCTGTGGCTAAAACTTCTAAAATTATGTTTAATAGTAGTGGTGACTTTCTAACATCATACACAAAAATAAACTCAAAATCGATCAAAGATCTAAATGTAAGACCAGAAAGTATAAAACTCCTAGAGGAGAACATAGACAAAACATTCTCCGACATATATCACAGCAGGATCCTCTATGACCCACGTCCCAGAATATTGGAAATAAAAGCAAAAATAAACAAATGGGACCTAATGAAACTTAAAAGCTTTTGCACAACAAAGGAAACTATAAGCAAGGTGAAAAGACAGCCCTCAGATTGGGAGAAAATAATAGCAAATGAAGCAAGAGACAAAGGAATTAATCTCAAAAATATACAAGCAACTCCTGCAGCTCAATTCTAGAAAAATAAATGACCCAATCAAAAAATGGGCCAAAGAACTAAACAGACATTTCTCCAAAGAAGACATACAGATGGCTAAAAAACACATGAAAAGATGCTCAATATCACTCATCATCAGAGAAATAGAAATCAAAACCACAATGAGGTGCCATTACATGCCAGTCAGGGTGGCTGCTATCCAAAAGTCTACAAGCAATAAATGCTGGAGAGGGTGTGGAGAAAAGGGAACCCTCTTACACTGTTGATGGGAATGCAAACTAGTACAGCCGCTATGGAGAACAGTGTGGGGATTTCTTAAAAAGCTGGAAATAGAACTGCCATATGATCCAGCAATACCACTTCTGGGCATACACACCGAGGAAACCAGATCTGAAAGACACATGCACCCCAATGTTCATCGTAGCACTATTTATAATAGCCAGGACATGGAATCAACGTAGATGCCCATCAGCAGATGAATGGAAAAGGAAGCTATAGTATATATACATCATGGAATATTACTCAGCCATTAAAAAGAATTCATTTGAATCAGTTCTAATGAGATGGATGAAGCTGGAGCCCATGATACAGAGTGAAGTAAGCCAAAAAGATAAAGACTGTTACAGTATACTAACACATATATATGGAATTTAGAAAGATGGTAATGATAGCCCTATATGCAAAACAGAAAAAGAGACAAAGATGTACAGAACACACTTTTGTACTCTGTGGGAGAAGGCGAGGGTGGGATGTTTCAAGAGAACAGCATCGAAACATGTATATTATCTAGGGTGAAACAGATCACCATCCCAGGTTGGATGCATGAGACAAGTGCTCCGGCCTGGTACACTGGGAAAACCCAGAGGGATCGGGTAGAGAGGGAGGTGGGAGGGGGGATTGGGATGGGGGATATATGTAAATCCATGGCTAATTCATGTCAATGTATGACAAAAACCACTACAATATTGTAAAGAAATTAGCCTCCAACTAATAAAAATAAATGAAAAAGAAAATAGTAGTGGTGAGAGTGGGCAACCTTTTCTTTTTCCTGACTTTAGGGTAAATGCTTTCAATTTTTCACCATTTAGGATAATATTTGTTGAGGTTTATCATATATGGCATTTATTATTTTGAGGTATGGTCCTTCAATGTCTGCTTTCTGAAGGGTTCTTATCACAAATGGATGTTGAAATTTGCCAAAGGCTCTCCCTTCAGCAAGTGGGAGATAATCATATGCTTTTGATATAATTAATATAATCATATGCTTTTTATCTTTCAATTTGTTAATGTGGTGTATCACATTGATTGATTTGTGAATATTGAAGAATCCTTGCATCCCTGGGATAAAGCCCACTTGGTCATGATGTATGATCTTTTTAATATGTTGTTGGATTCTGTTTGCTAGAATTTTGTTGAGGATATTTGTATCTATGTTCATCAGTGATATTGGCCTTTAGTTTTATTTTTTATGGCATCTTTGTCTGGTTTTGGTATTAGGGTGATGGTGGTCTTGTATAATGAGTTTGGCAGTTTTACCTTCCTCTACAATTTTCTGGAAGAGTTTGAGTAGGATAGGTGCTAGCTCTTCTCTACATTCTTTGTAAAATTCACCTGTGAAGCCATTTGGCCTGGGCTTTTGTTTGTTAGAAGATTTTTTATTACAGTTTTGATTTCCATGCTTGTGATTGGACTGTATAATTTTCTATTTCTTCCTGGTTCAGCTTTCAGAGGTTATACTTTTTTATGAATTTTTCCATTTCTTCCAAGTTGTCCATTTTATTGGTATACAGTTGGTGATAGTAGTCTCTTATGATCCCTTCTATTTCTGGATTGTCTGTTGTGATTTCTCCATTTTCATTTCTAATTCTGTTGATTTGATTCTTCTTCTGTTTTTCTTGATGAGTCTGGCTAGTGATTTGTCTATTTTACTTATCTTTTCACAGAACCAGCTTTGAGTTTTGTTGATTTTTGTTATAGACCTTTGTTTCTCTTTCATTTATTTCTCCCCTATTTTTTATAATTTCTTTCCTTCCACTAACCCTGGGGTTCTTAATTTCTTTTTTTTCTAGTTACTTTAAGTGTAAAGTTAGGTTATTTATTTTATTTTTGTCTTGTTTCTTGAGGTAAGCTTGTATCACTATGAACCTTCCCCTTAGCACTGCTTTTACTGTATCCCATAGGTTTGGGGTTGTTGTGTTTTCATTTTCATTCATTTCTATGAATATTTTGATTTCTTTATTTCTTCTGTGATTTGTTGGTTATTCGGAAGCCTGTTGTTAGCCTCCACATATTTGTATTTTTAATAGTTTTTTTTTCCTGTAGTTGACATCTAATCTTACTGCACTGTGATCAGAAAAGATGCTTGAAATGATTTCAATTTTTTTTTTTAAATTTACCAAGGCTAGACTTATGGCCCAGGATCTGATCTATCCTGAGAAGGTTATGTGTGCACTTGAGATTAAGGTGAAATTCATTGTTTTGGGATGAAATGTCCTATAGATATCAATTAGGTGTAACTGGTTCATTGCACCATTTAAAGTTTACGTTTCCTTGCTAATTTTCTCTTTAGTTGATCTATCTATAAGTGTAAGAGGGGTATTAAATTCTCCCACTATTATTGTGTTACTGTTACTTTCCCCTTTCACACTTGTTAGCATTTGCCTTACATATTGTGGTTCTCCTCTCTTGGGTGCATATATATTTATAATTGTTATATCTTCTTGGATTGATCCTTTGATCATAGTGTCCTCCTTTGTCTCTTTTCAAGGCCTTTATTTCAAAATTTATTTTATCTGATATGAGTATTGCTACTTCTGCTTTATTTTGGTCTCCATTTGTGTGAAATATTTTTCCAGCCCGCCCTTCACTTTCAGTCTGTATGCGTCCCTTGGTTTGATGTGGGTCTCTTGTAGACAGCATATATAGGGGTCTTATTTTTGTATCCATTCAGTCAGTCTTTGTCTTTTGGTTGGAGCATTCAACCCACTTACATTTAAGGTAATTATTGATAAGTATGATCCCACTGCCATTTATTTTGTTGTTTTGGGTTTGAGTTTATACACCTTTTCTGTGTTTCCTGTATAGAGAAGATCCTTTAGCATTTGTTGGAGAGCTGGTTTGGTGGTACTGAATTCTCTCAACTTTTGCTTGTCTGTAAAGTTTTTGATTTCTTCTTTGTATTTGAATTAGTTCCTTGCTGGTTATAGTAATCTGAGTTGTAGGTTTTTCTCTTTCATGACTTTAATTATGTCCTGCCATTCCCTTCTGGCCTGAAGAGTTTCTAGTGAAAGATCAGCTGTTATCATTATGGAAATCCCCTTGTGTGTTATTTGTTGCTTTCCCCTTGCTGCTTTTAATATTTGCTCTTTGTGTTTGATCTTTATTAATTTGATTAATATGTGTCTTGGAGTGTTTTGCCTTAGGTTTATCCTGTTTGGGACTCTCTGGGTTTCTTGGACTTGGGTGGCTATCTCCTTCCCCATTTTAGGGAATTTTAACTATTATCTCAAGTATTTTCTCTTGGCCTTTCTTTTTTTCTTCTTCTTCTGGGACTCCTATGATTCGAATGTTGGGGTGTTTCACATTGTCCCAGAGGTCCCTGAGATTGTCCTCATTTCTTTTCATTCTTTTTTTCTTTTCTTCCTCTCTGCTTCATTATTTCCACCATTCTCTCTTCCACCTTATTTATTCTATTGTCTGCCTCAGTTTTTCTACTGTTGGTTCCTTCCTGATTGCTTTGATCTAAGTTATTGCATTATTTATTATTGATGGATTCTTTTTTTATTTTTTCTAGGTCCTTGGTAAACTTTCCTTGCATCTTCTCAATCCTTGTCTCCAGACTATTTATTTGTAACTCCATTTTGTTTTCAAGATTTTGGGTGATCTTTATTATCATTATTTTGAGTTCTTTTTAAGGTATACTCCTTATCTCTCTTTTGTTTAATTTGTTGGGCATTTATCATGTTCCTTTACCTGCTGAATATTTCTCTGCCTTTTCATTTTGTTTAGATTGCTGTGTTTGTGGTGGCCTTTCTCTCTGCTGGAAGTTTGTGGTTCCTCTTTATTGTGGAGGTTGCTCTCTGTGAGTGGAGCTGGACTATTGGCTTGTCAAGGTTTCCTGGTTAAGGAAGCTTGCATCAGTGTTCTGGTAGGTGGAGCTGGATCTCTTCTCTCTGGAGTGCAATGAAGTCTCCAGCAGTGAGTTTTGAGGTGTCTATGGGTTTGGTGTGACTTTGGGCAGCCTGTGTTCTAATGCTCAGGTCTATGCTCCTGTGTTGCTGGAGAATTACCATGATATGTCTTGCTCTGGAACTTGTTGGCTCTTGGGCGGAGCTTGGTTTCAATGTAGGTATGGAGGCTTTTGCTTGACCTCTTGTCAATTCATGTTCCCTGGAGTCAGAGGTTTTCTGGTGTTCTAATGTTTTGGATTTAAGCCTCCTGCCTCTGACTTTCAGACTAATTCTTACAGTAGCCTCAAGACTTCTCCATCCATGCAACACAGATGGTAAAACATCTAGGTTAATAGTGAAAAGATTCTCAGCTGTGAAGGACTACAAAAGAGGTTCATAGCATTACATGGAGAAGAGAAGAGGAAAGAGGGAGATAGAGGTGACTGGGAGGAAAAGAAGGGGAATCAAAAGGGGAGAGAGAATTCTAGCAGTTAATCAATTCCCTAAGTGTTCTCCACAGCCTGAACACCCAGAGAGATTCACAGAGTTAAGTAGAAGAGAGAAGGCAGGGGGAGATAGAGGTGACCTGGGGAGAGAAGGGAGAGTCACAATTTGAGAGAACAATCAAGCCAGTAATCACACCCCTAAGCAAAAATGGGTACTGAAGGTTAGATTCTCAAATGTAAAAAAAAATGAAAACAAATATCAAAAAGCAGAGATTAAAAATCTAGATTAGAGGTTAGACTTTGAAACATGCAATATTAAAAATACAAAACAAAACCATCACAAAAACTCATATATATATATATTTATCATATATATATATTTATCATATATATGTATTTATCATATATATATATATTTATCATATATATATATTTATCATATATATGTATTTATCATATATATATATATTTATCATATATATATATTTATCATATATATGTATTTATCATATATATATATTTATCATATATATGTATTTATCATATATATATATTTATCATATATATATATTTATCATATATATATATGAAATTTGCTTTAAAATAGGGTCTTTTATGCAAGGTAATATTAGGTTATAAAAATGAAAATTAAAGGAGTAATAAAGAACTTAAAAATAAAAGAATTTAAAAATAATAATATTTAAAATGCATCTAGGAATTTCTCTGGAGCTGTTGAGGGCAGTGTTGGGATTGATTGTTCCTTGTTCCAGCTTATACTTCTTCTCAACGTCTATTGCCCTCTTCCAATGCTTAGTCAATGCTAACTGCAGGGTTTTAATCTGTTGCACCTGTCACTTCCAGAGCGGTTCCCTCTTCTTTTTCTTCTTTTGATTCCTTTGTTTGAAAATATCTTCAGTTATTTATTTATGCACTGATACAAGGGGTCGAAGGTGGTCATTTATTTAGACTTACTTGTTCAGTTGTGCTGTGGGGAGTAAGGAACACTGCAAAGAAAGATCACTGGTGTGTGTGGGGAATGCTAGCAGTGTCTGGACCACACTGGGTTTGCCCCCACTCACAGTGCGTGTGTTTTACCTGTCTACACTGTTCAGGCTCCAGGTTGTTCTGTGGGGTTGCTATCCAAAGCAGGCCCTGGGTTTTGGTTACTTCCCAGGTCTAAGCTGCTCAGGTTCAGGTTCTTGGGTACTCCACAAATGCGCAGACTCATTTGGGCATGCGTTTTGTGCCCTTCCCAGGTCGGAGCAGTTCAGGCGACCAGGTGCTTGGTGAGTGCCCTGTCCCAGGTCTTAAACACCTCCCCGGTCCCAGTCTCTTGGTTTCCCAGGTGCACAGTGAGAGCACCTTCTCAGGTGTGCCGTGTGTCTCCTCTGGGGAGCTGATCTCTGGCTGTGACCCTCCTGGCGGATGTCAAAAACTGTCCAGGATCCCAAGAAATCTTGGTTAGCAACTGGGAGCCTGCTCATAATTTAGTGGAGGATGAAGTCTCTATGGCCGAGATTGCCCTTTGCCTTCCGGATCTGGCTGTTGCCCACCTGCCTCTATGCCTCCAGCAGGGGTGTGAACCAGTCCACAGCTGGCTAGGTCTCCTCTGGTATTCACTCAATCCTTTGTTCTGTGAGAAGGCCAGGCTGTGCTTTTCGTGGCAAAGTTCTCTCTCTCTCTCTCTCTCTTTTTTTTTTTCTCTCTGGCTATCCCACAGTTTGGGTTGATATCTCACATTAGCTCCCTCAGATTGTCCTCAGGGCATTCAGGTTCGGTCCTTACCCTAAACATGCAATTTGCACCTCCCTGCTCAGCCCCCGCTCGCTGGTGGCGGACGTGAGCCTCTGGGCTACTTCTCCACTGGGAGTTTTGATTATGTGTATATTCTGCGTGTGTGTGTGTGTGTGTGTGTGTGTGTGTGTTTTCCTCCCAGTTATGTTGCCCTCTGAGATTCCAAAACTCCCCACAGACCTGCCAGTGAGAGGGTTTCCTGGTATTTGGAAACTTCTCCTCCTTCAAAACTCCCTCCCGGGATGAGTCTCTGTCCCTAACACTTTTGTTTCTCTTTTTGTCTTTTATATTTGGTCCTTCCTCCTTCTGAAGAGAATGGCCAGACTTTCTGGGTGCCTGGTGTCCTCCGCCAGCCTTCAGAAGTTGTTTTGTGGAAGTTGTTCAGCGTTCAAATGATCTTTTGATGAATTTGTAGGGGAGAAAGTGGTCTTCCCGTCCTATTCGTCTGCCATCTTAGGACCGCCTCTCCCATATGGTAGTTTTATTCCTAGGTTTTTAAGGACCATTCAAACTCTTCTCTATTGTGGGTGTATCAATTCGCAATGCCACCAACAATACAAGAGGGTTCCCTTTTCTCCACACCCTCTCCAACATTTACTGTTTGTAGATTTTTTGATGATGATAATTCTGACCAGTGTGGGATGATACCTCATCATAGTTTTGATTTGTATTTTTCTAATAATTAGTGACATGCTGGCTTAAAACTATTGAGAAAAAAAAAACTAAGATTATGGCATCTGGCCCCATTACTTCATGGTAAATAGAAGGAAAATGTGGAAGTCATGACAGATTTCATGTTCTTCAGCTCTGCAATCAGTGCAGATGATGACTTCAGCTATGAAATTAGATTACTTCTTTACAGGAAAGTGATGGCAAACCTAGACAGTGTGTTGAAAAACACAGACATTACTGATGCTGTGAAAGATTGAGGGCAGAAGGATAAGAGGGTGCCCAAGGATGAGATGGCTGAATGGTATCACTGATGCAATGGATATGAACTTGAGCAAACTCCTAGAGATGGTGAGGGACAGGGAGGCCTGACATGCTGGGGTTGCAGAGTCGGATATGACTGGGTGACTGAACAACGACAATAATGATGCTAAAGTCTTTTCATGTGTTTATTGGCCACCTGTATATCTTCTTTAGATAAATGTCTGCTTAAGTCTTTTGCCCACTTTTTTTTGTTTGTTTGTTTTTGTTTTTTGCCCACTTTTTGATTGGGTTGCTTGTTTTTCTGGTATTCAGCTTCATGTGCTGCTTGTTTATTTTGGAGATTAGTTCTTTGTCAGTTGTTTCATTTACTGTGATTATCTCCCATTCTGAGGGTTGTGTTTTCACCTTATTTATAGTTTCCAAACCTGTACAAAAGCTTTTAAGTTTAATTAGGTCCCACATGCCCCCACCCCATTACTCTAGGATGTGGGTAATAGAGGATCTTGCTGTGATTTATGTCATAGAGATTTCTGTCTATATTTTCCTCTTAGAGTTTTATAGTTTGTCTTACATTTAGGTCTTTAATCCATTTTGAGTTTATTTTTGTGTATGGTGTTAGAAAGTGTTCTAATTTCATTACTTTATATATGGCTGCCCAGTTTTTCCAGTACCACTTATTAAAAGAGAGTGTCTTTTCTCCATTGGGTATTTTTGCTCCATTGTCAAAGATTAGGTGCCAATAGGTGCGTGGATTTTAAAAATCTTATTTTAAAAAGATAGAAATGAACTTATTTACAGACCAGAAACAGATTCGCAGACTTTGAAAGTGAAATTATGATTACCAAAGGGGAAACATAGGTGGGGGTGGATAAATTAGGAGTTTGGGGTTAACATAAAAATACACTACTATATGTAAAATAATCAGCAAGAACCTCCTGTATAGCACAGGAAACTCTACTAAATATTCTATAATAATCTATATGGGGAAAGACTATTAAAAAATGAATATATGTATAACTGGATCACTGTTGTACACTTGAAACTAACACAACTTTGCAAATCAACTGTACTCCAATATATAATAAACATAAATTTTAAAAAGATGGAAAAAAATAAAAAATAAAACTTATCCTTGAGATCAGGGACATAATGTGGACACAGAGGAAGCAGAGACAGAAGTGTACATGTTTGGAAGAGAAGAGGGAAAACTTATAAAACTCAGATGTGTCTCCTTCCTTTGTTGCTTTCATGACCCCTTTCTTATACTCTCCTCATCATATACCACACTTCCCCTTTGTCCATAATTCATCACTACTTTCTCCAGAGGGTCTTGTATCCAAGTCTTATAAATTCAAATATGTTCAGGGGTACATGATAGCATGAACCAGAAATAAATCTAAGCTGACTTTGTCTCAGTATCTAAAGAGATAATAGGTACTGAGGGAGAGTCTAAAGATAACAAATGTCTTTTCTAAAGAGGGCAAGCTCTTTTTGAAGTGAAGTGAAGTGGCTCAGCCATGTCCAACTCTTTGTGACCCCATGGACTGTAGCCTACAGGGCTCCTCCGCCCACGGGATTTTCCAGCCAAGAGTACTGGAGTGGGTTGACATTTCCTTCTCCAGAGAATCTTCCTGGCCCAGGGATCGAACTCGGGTCTCCCACATTGTAAGCAGATGCTTTACCATCTGGGCCACAAGCTCTTTTTAGTTCCAGCCAATTTATTTTATATGAGAGATAATTCAGGTCAGTTGATGATAGATTATTGTAGAAACTGGAAATCAGGATTTTTATTTGAAAAGTAAATAAAATATTTTTTATTTCCTAAACACTCAATTTAATAAATCTTTTGGACATAGTTGGTCCATTGGACCCCAGTTCATGAACTCTGCTTTAAAAGATAGAATTGTGACAGCACTTAAACACAGTTGGAAAACCCAGAGTAGCTAAGGAAGCAGTAGCAAGTTTAAAATGCAGCAGGTACTGAGTTTCAGGAGATGTTTGTATATTTTGGAGATTAATCCTTTGTCATTTGTTTCATTTGCTATTACTTTCTCCCATTCTGAAGGTTGTCTTTTCACATTATTTATAGTTTTCTAAGCTGTACAAAGGCTTTTTAAGTTTAAATAGGTCCCACTTGTTTATTTTTTTGTGTGTTTATTTCCATTATTCTAGGAATGGGTCATAGAGGATATTGCTGTAATTTACTGCCATAGAGTGTCCTGCCTATGATTTCCTCCAAGAGTTTTATAGTTTCTGGTCTTAAATTGAGGTCTTTAATCCATTTTGAGTTTAATCTTTGTTAATGTTATTAAGAACCGTTCTAATTTCATTCTTTTACACATAGCTGTCCAGTTTTCCTAGCACCACTTTTTGAAAAGACAATATTTTCTCCATTGTATATTCTTGCCTCCTTTGTCAAAGATGAAGAGCCCATAAGTGTGTGGGTTTATCTCTCAGCTTTCTGTCTTTTTCCATCATGCACCTCAATACCAGAAAAACAAACAACCCTGTCAAAAAAGTGGGCAGAAGACCTAAACAGACATTTCTCCAAAGAAGACATACAAATGACTAACAAACACATGAAAAGATGTTCAACATTGTTCATTATTAAAGAAATGCAAATCAAAACTACAGTGAAATATCTCCTCACACTGGTCAGAATGGCCATCAACAAATAATCAGCAAACAATAAATACTGAAGAGGGTGTGGAGGAAAGGGAAGGCTGGACCTGCTTAGAAGCAATCTTCTTATTCATCTGGTAGCGCTGCTGGAAACTTCGTAATCAAGCTATCAGAATCTTCATCCAATGGGCTTTATTGGCTCCATAAAATTAATTTTAGTTGCTCAAACTGTCTGGTTATTTCTGAGTCTATGTTTGTTTCTCTCAAAGACTACATTCCAGTCAAACTTTTGTTAATATAATTAATCTTCCCAGTTGTGTATTGCTACAAGAAGAGGAGATGCTTATTTAATTTATCCAAATAACTATATTGCCACAAAAATAAAAGATATTGACTGGGACTTTCTCAATTCTGGATAGATCAGGTAAGGAGAAACAGTAAATGTTTCTTCTTTCTTCACAAAAGTAAACCTTACCAAATTGTTGATAACTTTAGAAAAAAAGACAAAAAAGGTTTCCTAAAATGTGGAAAAGCAGAACAATAGAGAACCAGCAATAAACCAAAAATTTACCAAAAATGTTATTAATTATTCTCACCAGTTCATTCAGTCCCATGTAACTAATCCGTGTTAATCTTGATCTTTTGTTAGCAGTTTTATAAATCAAGCCTTTCCTTAGAGATCTGTAAATTCTTACACAATTTATCTTTGTGATCTTCAGGTGATCAGAAATCCACATTTGTCCCGTCTAAGGTAAGAGAAACCCAAGTAAGACAGTAGGCACTAAGAGAGGGCATCAGAAGGCAGACAAACTGAAACCACAATCACAGAGAACTAGTCTGTCTGATCACATGGACCACAGCCTTGTATAACTCAATGAAATTAAGCCGTGCCATGTGGGGCCACCCAAGACGGACGGTCATGGTAGACAGGTCTGACAGCATGTGGTCAACTGGAGAAGGGAATGGCAAACCACGTTTGTATTCTTGCCTTGAGAACCCCATGAACAGTATGAAAAAGCAAAAAGATAGGACATTGAAAGATGAACTCCCCAGGTCAGTAGATGCCCAATATGCTCCTGGAGACCAGTGGAGAAATAACTCCAGAAAGAATGAAGGGATGGAGCCAAAGCAAAAACAACACCCAGTTGTGAGTGTGACTGGTGATAGAAGCAAGGTTGGAAGCTGTAAAGAGCAATATTGCATAGGAACCTGGAATGTGAGGTCCATGAATGAAGGTAAATTGGATGTGGTCAAACAGGAGATGGCAAGAGTGAACGTCGACATCCTAGGAATCAGCGAACTAAGATGGACTGGAATGGGTGAATTTAACTCAGATGACCATTATATATACTACTGAGGGCAGGAATCCCTTAGAAGAAATGGAGTAGCTATCATAGTCAACAAAAGAGTCCAAAATGCAGTACTTGGATGCAATCTCTGGAATGCCAGAATGATCTCTGTTCGTTTCCAAGGCAAACCATTCAATATCACGGTAATCCAAGTCTAAGCCCTGACCAGTAATGCTTAAGAAACTAAAGCTGAACGGTTCTGTGACAACCTATAAGACTTTCTAGAACTAATAGCCAAAAAAGATGTCCTTTTCATTATAGGGGATGGGAATGCAAAAGTAGGAAGAAAGAAACACCTGGAGTAACAGGAAGATTTGTCCTTGGAGTACGGAATGAAGCAGAGCAAAGGCTAATAGTGTTTTGCCAAGAGAATGCACTGTCATAGCAAATGCAATCTTCCAACAACACAAGAGAAAACTCTACACATGGACATCACAAGATGGCCAACACCAAAATCATATTATATTATATTCTTGGCAGCCAAAGATGGAGAAGCTCTATACAGTCAGCAAAAACAAGACCACGAGCTGACTGTGGCTCAGATCATGAACTGCTTATTGCCAAATTCAGAATTAAATTGAAGAAAGAGGGGAAAGCCACTAGACCATTCAGGTATGACCTAAATAAAATCCCTTATGATTACACAGTGGATGTGAGAAATAGATTTAAGGGACTAGATCTGATAGACAGAGTGCCTGATGGTTTATGGACGGAAGTTTGTGACACTACAGGAGACGGGAATCAAGACCATCCCCAAGAAAAAGAAATGCAAGAAAAGTAAAATGGCTGTCCGAGGAGGCCTTACAAATAGCTGTGGAAAAAAAAGAGAAGTGAAAAGCAAAGGAGGAAAAAAAAAAGATATACCCATTTGAATTCAGAGTTCCAAAGAATAACAAGGAGAGATAAGAAAGCCTTCCTCAGCAATCAATGCAAAGAAATAGAGGAAAACAACAAAATGGGAAAGGCTAGAGACCTCTTCAAGAAAATTACAGATACCAAGGAAATATTTCATGCAAAGATGGGCTCAATAAAGGACAGAAATGGTATGGACCTAACAGAAGCAGAAGATATTAAGAAGAGGTGGCAAGAATACACAGAAGAACTGTACAAAAAAGACCTTCACGACCCATAAAATCACGATGGTGTGATCACTCACCTAGAGCCAGACATCCTGGAATGTGAATTTAAGAGGGCCTTAGGAAGCATCACTATAAACAAAGCTAGTGGAGGTGATGGAATTCCAGTTGAGATATTTCAAATTCTAAAAGATGATGCTGTGAAAATGCTGCACTCGATATGCCAGCAAATTTGGAAAACTCAGCAGTGGCCACAGGACTGGAAAATGTGAGTTTTCATTCCAATCCCAAAGAAAGGCAATGTGAAGGAATGCTCAAGCTAACACACCATTGCACTCATCTCACACTCTAGTAAAGTAATGCTCAAAATTTCTCCAAGCCAGGTGTCAGCAATGTGTGAACTGTTAACTTCCAGGTGTTCAAGCTGGTTTTACAAAAGACAGAAGAAGGAGAGATCAAATTGCCAACATCCACTGGATCATCAGAAAAGCAGGAAAGTTCCAGGAAAAAAAAAAAAAAAAAAACATATATTTTGGCCTTATTGACTATGTCAAAACCTTTGACTGTGTGGATCACAGTAAACTGTGGAGAATTCTGAAAGAGATGAGAATACCAGACCACCTGACCTGCCTCTTGAGAAACCTGTATGCTGGTCAGGAAGCAACAGTTAGAACTGGACATGGAACTGATTCCAAATAGGAAACGAAGTACGTCAAGGCTGTATATTGTCATCCTGCTTATTTAACTTATATGTAGAATACATCATGAGAAATGTTGGGCTGGAAGAAGGACAAGCTAGAATCAAGATTGTCAGGAGAGATGTCAGTAACCTCAGATATGCAGATGACACCACCCTTTTGGCAGGAAATGAAGAACTAAAGATCCTCTTGATGAAAGTGAAAGAGGAGAGTGAAAAAGTTGGCTTAAAACTCAGCATTCAGAAAACTGAGATCATGGTATTCAGTCCCATTACCTCATGGCAAATAGATGGCGAAACAGTGGCTAAATTTATTTTTGGGGGGCTCCAAAATCACTGCAGATGGTGATTGCAGCCATGAAATTAAAAGACGCTTACTCCTTGGAAGAAAAGTTATGACCAACCTAGACAGCATATTAAAAAGCAGGGACCTTACTTTGCCAACAAAAGTCCATCTAGTCAAAGCTATGGTTTTTCCAGTAGTCATGTATGTATGTGAGAATTGGACTATAAAGAAAGTTGAGCACTGAACAATTGATGCTTTTGAACTGTTGTGTTGGAGAAGACTCTTGATAGTCCCTTGGACTGCAAGGAGATCCAATCAGTCCATACTAAAGGAGATCAGTCCTGAATGTTCATTGGAAGGACTGATGTTGAAGCTGAAACCCCAATACTTTGGCCACCTAATGCAAAGAACTGACTCATTTGAAGAGACCCTGATGCTGGGAATGATTCAGGGCATGAGGAGAAAGGGACTACAGAGGATGAGATGGTTTGATGGCATCACTGACTCAATGGACATGAGTTTGGGTAAACTCTGGGAGTTGGTGAAGGACCGGGAGGCCTGGTCTGTTGCAGTTCATGGAGTCTCAAAGAGTTGGACACGACTGATTGACTGAACTGAAACTGAAAACATTTGTCAAAAGTCCTTTCCATAAATTTCCTTGAATAGGAAGCATTTTTGCAGTACTACTTTTGTAAAACATCAGAGTAAAACAATAACTGCAAATGACAAAAGACTTTAAAAGAGTCATGACTAAAGATCTGATTATGGCTTATCACAAGGGAGTTGACAAGGAATTTTGGTTATTTATGTGACATAAGTATTTTATGGTAACAATTAGAATTATGACTGATAACATTGTACCAGGACATACCAGGCTTCAGGAATTTCATAAATTTCTAGAACATTTATATTATTAACTTTTATCAATATAACTTAAGAAGATTTATTATTCCTTATTTTCCAATGCTTCCTGAGTAATTTAACATAGCAAATATGTATTTCTAATTAGTTTACCATCTCTCTTTTATAAGGAGAAGGAAGAAATCTTTGAGGTATTTCAGAGGCCCTCTGGAAAACCACAAAGTCATTTCTCAGTCAATAAGATTTCATTGAGAATTTGATTTGGGTGAAATTCATCAAAAATATTTAAAAGGTTTTAAAAAACTATATTAAAAGGTTTTAAAACACTTGGTCATATAGGACACAGGTCACTGTGAAATAATATCTATTTTATTAAAGTGTCAAAGACTTTGCAGGAAAATATAGAAAGTTGAATAGCTATAAGCAGAACTCAGCTTTTAATATCACAAAGACTAGGCTTACTTAAGTAATAAAAGACTTGATAATAAAGAGGGTGAACTTATTTGAAGTTAGTAAATCTAGTAGACTAAAAGTATCATACTTAATGTTGATAAATTTAAAGACATGTCAGTATTAGTTAAATTAGCAAACAAGCTAGTTTATGTTTACAAAAAATTTTCCTTGACCATGTGAACTTGGAAAAACATTTTTGTTAGTTTTTATTGTATTTCTGGCTTTATTAATAAACACTAATTTTATTTATTTATTTTTTATTTTTTTATATTTTTTCATTTATTTTTATTAGTTGGAGGCTAATTACTTTACAGTATTGTTTGGTTTTTGTCATACATTGACAAGAATCAGCCATGGATTTACATGTGTTCCCCATCCTGAACCCCCCTCTCACCTCCCTCCCCATCCTATCCCTCTGGGTCATCCCAATGTACAAGCCCCGAGTACATGTCTCATGCATCCAACCTGGACTGGTGATCTGTTTCATACTTGATAATATATATGTTTTGATGCTGTTCTCTCAGATCATCCCACGCTCACCTTCTCCCATAGAGTCAAAAAGTCTGCTCTATACATCTGTGTCTCTTTTTCTGTCTTGCATATAGGGTTATTGTTACCATCTTTCTAAATTCCATATATATGCATTACTGTACTGTATTGGTGTTTATCTTTCTGGCTTACTTCACTCTGTATAATGGGCTCCAGTTTCATCCATCTCAGTGGAACTGATTCAAATGAATTATTTTTAATGGCTGAGTAATATTCCATTGTGTATATGTACCACAGCTTTCTTAACCATTCGTCTGCTGATGGGCATCAAGGTTACTTCCATGTCCTGGCTATTATAAACAGAATAAGCACTAATTTTAAAAGCAATTAAATAGAGCTCTATTACAAATCAATTTTGGCAATACCTTCTGGAGGTAGAGAGACATAAAGAGGGAAAAAAATTACTTATATACTTATATACAGCATACATCTGCAGACATGCATAAGTATCTGATAGGAACAAAGAGAGACCCTATAGCTTTCATTTAAATTTTTTAGTCATGAATTGGTATAACAATATAAAAATCACTAATTTACAAATGACAAACATAATAAGTTTTCCTTCTCAGAGAGCTAAAATATTTTACCCTTTTTGAAGAAGATTTTTAAGATTTATATTTGTTCTTGACAAAGAACAAATTAAGGAAACTGTGGTTTAGAATTTGGGCAAGAGTTCTTTTAGCAGCTTGCATTTTTTTTCCATTTATTTTTATTAGTTGGAGGCTAATTAGCTTGCATTTTGAATGTTCTCTCTTTTCTTTTTTCTGCACTCCCAAGAAAGCTTTAGTTACCTCCTGTGGTGTTATACCTTCCAAAACAGGGTAAGATTTAGGACTTCAAAGGACAGAGAAAGAATATATGTCTTTTTGTCTGAGGAGTTTAAGTGACCTTCAGAAGGTTTTGGCAATTCCAGTATAATGTAATCAGGCTGCCCTATAATTAGGGAAATGTCCTGCAAAAATAATCCTCTGGATTCAAGGTCAAATAGGGCCTCTTCAGGGAAGAAGAGAAGAAGTTCATTTGGATCACTATGGTCATGGAAATGATAAATCCATTGAATCATGCCAATTTTAAGCAGCAGGACATGAGATTCCTATTAAGGTTTTCTGCTCACTTTGAACCTTAGCAGTGATAAGATTGATGGAAGGATAAGCAGAGTGCTAGTTAATAAACATCCAAGTGAGAGGAGGGAGGACTCTGGTATAAATATTGGTGGCTTTAGGGATATTTGACTTGTCTTTCCCCCTTTTCCTCCTCACTAGGGTCCTAGATAACCCTGTCAGGTTTTCCTTTATTGGGAGAGCCACCTCATAAAGCAGGTTTCTTGGCTCTGTTCCTTTAAGTGGGGAGACAAGGGAACTTAGGACTTGTGATATTTTGGAACCACCAAGCATAGAGCCCAGATGATTTTTTTTTTAAGTTACAAAATTTAAGGACTTTAGAGATACTGACCAGCTGATGCATTTTGGCACCTGTGAATAACAATTCAGAGCCTATTCCAAGCAAAAAACTAAAAAACACCCCAACAGTCAATTAGTTTCCCTTTTGCTTTTCTGGTGCATAAAATCTTTAATAAAATTTGAATTTCAATTAAGGTATGGTTTTTGATCTTAGTTTCTACTTCTTGATTTTCTCCTGTTAACCTAATCTTATGTGTTATAACAAGCAACGTTGGATGGCATCACTGTGAGCCTTCTTCATAAGTATCGGCTTTTCTTTCCAGGGTGTCCCAAGAGATCTATCTAGGATTGTATCAGAGTCTGCTTCCATTAACACAGTACACAGAGAATCTTTGGGAAAAGCTCCTAGGTTTCTGCTGTGTAATACCAGAGTCTTGGCATATTGGTATACATGACATTGAATAACACACAGGAAGCTCCCAAGGGATTTTGCATTTATCAAGGAACAAAGTACCTCTGCAGGGCTCTTAAGAGGTACCGGCACCAGATGTTCAGATCATGTATATTTATCCATTACTTTTTTAGTAACATCATACCAGGTATTGGGTTCACAATATCCCCTCATTTTAGGGAATGAAGAGCAACAGTAGTGAGTGTAGTGGTGACACAGAGGCCATAGGCCTCTGTAGTATTTCCCTCTGGTGATGCCATTGGTTTCCAATTGCAGATTATTTCACTTTTCTGGGTTAAGACACAGAGTCTCAGCATGACTAACCTACTCTAGTTGCAGGAGAGGTCTCACATCCTCCTTGCCTGTAGGAATCCCTTCCTTTCCTCAAGCCTCTTTATGTCCAAGCCTCTTGGTCAATAGCAATAGACTTGTGATCCAATTCACCTCTTTAGCTGTGTTTGGCCTGGAAGTGTGGAGGACATTTACACACATTAATAGTCAATCAAGGGTTTCCCTGATGGCTCAGACAGTAAAGAATCTGCTTGCAATGTAGGAGACTAGGGTTTGATCCCTGGGTCTGGGAGATTTCCCAGAGAAGGGCGAGGCAACCCACTCCAGTATTCTTGCCTTGAGAATTCTATGGACAGAGAAGCCTGATGGGCCCATGTAGTCACAAAAGTTGGACACGACTGAGTGACTAACACTTTCACTAAGGTGTTTAAAATTAGTGGTCTAATCATCATCATATGGCCTTGATCACATTGCTCTAGAGAGATTATTGTATTATTTTGGTAGCCATGACATCTTGGGAGGGAGATCCCAGGCACACACAACAGGAGCAATATGACAAAGCCCATAGCAACACAACAGACCCCCAGCAAGCAGTGTGCCTTTCCCAGATGGTGTGGTGCCCATCTGAGTTAGGTGGTTAGTAAGCAAGTTGCAGCTAAAAGGCTTTCCCTTTTGTTAATTGTCAGGGATAATTATGCAATCCTTCCAGATATGCAAATTATTTTGTACCAGTTTCAGCCTGTCAATAATCAAAGTTGCGATTGGACAGGCCCTTGTAGGTTTTATTATGATTAAAAGACACCCTTCAGCAATAACCAAAGGGAAACTTTGAAAAAAAATAGAGATTTATTATTTACAAGACCTGGAAATTACACAGCACAACTGGGGCCACATAGCAATGTTTCAGGGTAGAGAGAGAGAAAGAAAACAGGGGGCTGAGGTTCTGCTTTATTTGGGGTCAGGGTGGGGGTATAGGGCTTCAAGGACTCCCACTTTATCAGGAAGTTTAAAATGAAAGAGCAGGAATTTGAATTGTGTGAAGAGAGAAAAAAAAAAAAAAAAAAAGAGAGTAGCCTGAATTATTAGTTATTGAAATCCACCAAGATTTCTAAAATAAAGAAGTTTCCTTTTGAGAAGGCAGTCTGGACATTCATCTAGTCCTGTTGCTGGCAAAGTGGGTTTTGGAGATAGCCATCTTTGAAGTGAATTGTCTCCTAGAAATCGATGCCTGCCTCTGCTGTCAAAGTTTGTCAGGCCAGGCACTTGCATGGCAAAAAAGGGAAAAAAACAACAATAATTGTCAGGGATCACAATATGGAATATGGAAATGCATATGCCCTAAAATAGCTAAAACAATCTTAAAAAATAATAAAAGGTGAGGAATCATTCTGCCTAATGTTAGGGCATACAATATATTATTAACTATAGTGATCAAAAAAGTGTGGTGTTGGTAGAGGCATAAACACATGGGTCAATGGAATAGATTAGCAAACTGATAAATGGGCCCATACAACTATATCTGAATGAATTTTGGCGAAGGTGCAAAAGAAATTAAGTGGGAGATGAATTGCACTTTCAACAAGTGCTCCTGGAGCAATTACATATCTGACACAAAAAATAAACCTGAACCTAAATTCAACAACTTATACAGAAATTAATTTAAAATGGATCATGTTCTTGAAAGTAAAAGAAGACTATAATAATTTCTATAGTACATAGAAAATTTTTAGAAAAAAATCTGGAAGGGCACTTGCTGAACAGTCCTTAGAATTGTCACACACACACACACACACACACACACACACACACACACACACAAAACAACCAATAAAAGAAAATAATTGATAAACTGAATTTCCTCATAAGTAACATGTTTGTTCTGCAAAAGACACAGTAAGGAGAATGAAAACATAAGTTACAGAATGGAAGAAAACATTTGCAAACTGAAAAACAGACCAAAGACTTGAATCAAGAATATATTTTTTAAATTATTGAAATTGAGAGCTAAACAAAAGGAGATAATACATTTAGAAATGACAAAAGATATGGAAAGCCATATCTAATGGCAAATAAACATGGGAGAAGATGTTCACACCACAAGAAATTAGGAAGATGCAAATAAGTGCACAAAGAGATATTATTATACAATTATTACAATAGTCAAAATAAAAGTGATGACACTACCAAATGCTAGTGAAGATACAAAGATTCTTTCATATATGGAGGGTTAATAGTACAGCTTTAATACTTTAGCAGTTTCTTTAAAACTTGAAGATATACTTAAGATATGACCCAACAATCACTTTTCTGTGCATTTGTCCCATAGAAATGAAAATTTATTTTCATATAAAAGTTTGTATGCACTTTTTAATGATGCTTTATTGTTATTGGCCAAAACTGGGTGAAAGAAAAATCAGTGTCAAACAATAGATGAATGGTACATTCATGTCATAGAATACTATGGTAGGATAGGATTTGATTATCACCTGATGCAAAAACAAGTGATAAAATCAATCATGTCTGATAAAACAAGACTTAGCAAATGTACCATGAGAGAAATAGCTCAACTTGATAAAAGCTATATCCTAAAACTATGGTTTTATTAAATCATCCCACTTGAGATTTGAAATGAGAAATGTATGTACACAATATCCCCACCTGTATTCAGTGTTGTACCAGAAGTCCTAACTTGTGCATAATAACATGGGAAAGAAACAGTGCAGTAAGTATTGAAAAGGAAGAAAGAAAATCTTCATGTTTGCAAATGCATAAAATGTCTGAAAAAATCTACACATGGAATATTAGAATTGGTTAGAGTATATGTTATGTTTTGTATGCAAAGTGCATAGGCAAAAATAATTTTTGTTTCTATAAAATAACAAAAACAAATTTAAAATAAAGATTTAAAATTGATAGCAATTATATGATCAAAAATATCAAATACCCTTAGAACCATTTCTAATCTCTAGAGAGAAAAAAAAAAAATAAAAGCAAAACCCACTGCAAAACACTTTGTTACAAGAATTGTATCTCAAATAAAGCTATTAGAAAATAAATCAATACAACGAAGATTAAGGACATAGATTTATGCTACATAATACATACTTAGTGGGGCTTCCCTCATAACTCAGTTGGTAAAGAATCTGCCAGCAATGCAGGACACCCTGGTTAGATTCATGGGTTGAGAAGATCCCCTGAAGAAGGGAAAAAGCTACCCCCTCCAGTGTTCTGAACCGGAGAACTCCATGAACTGTATATTCCATGGGGTCACAAAAAGTTGGACAGGATTTCAAATTTCAAATCCTTTATCCTAAAAGATGATGTTGTGAAAGTACTTCACTCAATATTCCAGCAAATTTGGAAACCTCAGCAGTGGCCACAGGACTGGAAAAGGTCCATTTTCATTCCAATCCCAGAGAAAGGCAATGCCAAAAAATGCTCAAGTTAAACTCATCTCACATGCTAGCCCAAAGTAATGCTCAAAATTCTCCAAGCCAGGCTTCAGCAATACATGAACCATGAACTTCCAGATGTTCAAGCTGGATTTAGAAAAGGCAGAGGAACCAGAGATCAAATTGCCAACATCTGTTGGATCATCAAAAAAGCAAAAGAGTTACAGTAAAGCATCTACTTCTGCTTTATTGACACCAAAGCCTTTGACTGTGTGGGTCACAACAAACTGGATAATTTTTAGAGATGGGAATACCAGACCACCTTACCTGTCTCCTGAGAAATCTGTATGCAGGTCAAGAAGCAACAAGTAGAAGTGAACATGGAATGATGGGTTGGTTCAAAATTGGGAAAGGAGTATGTCAAGGCTGTATATTGTCACCCCGCTTAGTTAACTTGTATGCAGAGTACATCATGAAAAATGCTGGGCCGGATAAATCACAAGCTGTAATCAAGATTGCCAGGAGAAATATCAATAACTTCAGATACTCAGATAACACCACCCTTATGGCAGAAAGGGAAGAAGAACTGAAGAGCTCTTGAGGAAAGAGAAAGAGGAGAGTGAAAAAGTTGGCTTAAAACTCAACATTCAGGAAACTATGATCATGGTATCTGGTTCCATCACTCCAAGACAAATAAATGGAGAAACAATGGAAACAATGAGAGACTTTATTGTTTGGGGCTCAAAAATCACTGCAGATGGTGACTTCAGCCATGAAATTAAAAGACGCTTGCTCCTTGGAAGTAAAGTTATGACCAACCTAGACAGCGTATTAAAAAGCAGAGATTATTTTACCAACAAAGGTCCATCTATTCAAAGCTATGGTTTTTCCAGTAGTTATGTAGTATGGATGTGAGAATTGGACTATAAAGAAATCTGAGTGTCAATGACTTGATGCTTTTGAACCATGGTGTTGGAGAAGACTCTTGAGAGTCCCTTGGACTACAAGAAGTTCAAACCAGTAAATCCTAGAGGAAATCAGTCCTGAATATTCATTGGAAGGACTGATGCTGAAGCTGAAACTCCAATACTTTGGCCACCTGATGGGAAGAACTGACTCATTGGAAAATAGCCTCATGCTGGGAAAAATTGAAAGCAGGAGAAGGGGATAGCAGAGGATGAGATGGTTGGATGGCATCACTGACTCGGTGGACAAGAATTTGAGTAAGCTCTCGGAGTTGGTGATAGACAGGGAATCCCGGCATGCTGTAGTCCATGGAGTCACAAAGAGTCAGACACTACTGAGCAACTGAACTGATATATACTTAGCAGTAAGTAGAGAGGGGAATTTTTTTTCTTTGCAACTCATTTATCAGAGAAGTGATTTTCACCACATTTATTTATAAGCTCTTTTAGTCCATTTACTCACTTCACTCTCAGGAAGGTGTAGTGATGCTTTCATTAGTAATTTTGAGAATAATAAGTTAGTTTCAACCTGACTTAGGAGTGAACCTCCTTATAGACAGCACTATGTCTTCTCTGGTACTCTACGCCAGCATATTTCAATATGGCATTCAGTATCAGTGATTGTACTTCCCCATAGTATTATAATTCATAGGTATAATACATGTCTACCAACTTAATCTCTATCTGCAATAAATGCAAGATTTTGTCCCAAACTGCTAATCTCTTTTTTAATTAGCCTTTGTTTTCAGGTTGGAACAGGGAATAAGATTTTTATTAATTGGGTTTTCAGAGAATTAAATGTATACTGTCATTAATGTAATAGAACAATAATAAATCATTTGTATTATAGAGAATCAGCAATTTTATTATGTCCTACCTTTCTAATGAATGCACAAATATGCTTAATATTTAATAGACTGCTGAAATAGCTAGAGCAATATTAATTACATATTTATATTAAAAACTTTGGAAAATATTTTACCTGCCCCCTTTCAAATCCTATGACTCCAAATTCATTATTTACAGCTTTAAAACTTAAAACTGACTGGAATTTCAAACACCATTTTCTTAAATTTTATGGAAGTGATAGCTTTCAAAAATGATCAATAAGATATGGGATGAAGGAAGGAAATTGAGCACAAAGGTTAGGAAATGATATAAATTGTTAAAAATATAAAAGTTCATTTTACATACAGTAATGAATATGTTTCATGGCTACTCTCTCTATTCATCCCACCCTTTCCTTCCCCTACTGTGTCCACAAGTCTGTCCTCTATGTCTGCATCATTACTGCTGTCCTGCAAGTAGTCTCATCAGCACGGTTTTTCTATATTCCATATATATAGATAACTGGTGAGAATTCTCTATATGATACAGGGAGTCAAACTCGGTGCTTTGTGATTGTCTAGAAGGGAGGGAGGTGGGAGGAAGGTTCAAGAGGGAGGGGACATATGTATGCTTATGGCTGATTCGTGTTGATGTATGGCAGAAACTGACACAGTTTTGTAAAGCAATTATCCTCCAATTAAAAATAAATTAAATAATACAAAAATCTGATAAAGACTGTTTAATATGGTGCAGATTTAAGCAAAGCTGAAAATTATATATGATATCAAAGAATATATCACAAATGATTTCCTTACTTTAGACATTTTAGTGATCATATTTATTGTGCATTGATATAAGTGAAAGGCACATGTTCAAGTATCATAATTATATAGTTATAGCTGGGATGGACATATCAAAAAGGATTTAAGACTCATATTGCTTCTTTACAATATGATTCCTAATTGATTAAAAATTCATAAGGATAATTTTTCTCATCAAGAAGTCAGTTAATTCCCCAGTATATCCTCAAGAGAAAAAGAGCTAGGTGGTCTCTTGTGATAAAGCAAAAGAGAAAGAGGAAAGATATTCCCATCTGCATGCAGAGTTCCAAAGAACAGCACAGAGAGAAAAGAAAGTTTTCCTAAGCGATCAGTGTAAAGAAGTAGAGGAAAATCACAGAATAGGAAAGACAAGAGATTGCTTCAACAAAATTAAAGATAAGCACAATAAAAGACAGAAATGGTATGGACCTAACAGAAGCAAAAGATATTAAGAAGGAGTCACAAGTATACACAGAGGAACACTACAAAAAAGATTTTCATGACCCAGATAACCATGATGGTGTGATCAAACACCTAGAGCCAGACATCCTGGAATGCAAAGTCAAGTGGGCCTTAAGAAGCATCACTACAAACAAAGCTAATGGAGGGGATGGAATTCCAGTTGAGCTATTTCAAATGCTAAAAGATGATGCTAAAAGCTATTAAGAAGAGTTACCAAAAACCATGACTGAGCAACGGAACTGAACTGAGTCCCTTTAGATACACAAAATCTGGACAGATCACAACTACTAAGAAAACTGTATGGGTCGCTCACGTATAATGAGTCCATGGCAAGGCCCGGTTCTTTGATGAGGATAAATAGATTAAAGATACTATTTGAGACTTTACAAACTAGGTTGTCACCATTGGTGCCTGGACCTAACATCATACTATAGTTTGCCATCATATTTTACTTTGCCATCACATTATACTTTGCTATTTTACTGTCAACTCATGCACCATCATAGAACAGTTCAGTTCAATCGCTCAGTCATGTCCAACCCATGAACCGTAGCACACCAAGCAGCCCTGTCCATCACCAACCCCCAGAGTCCACTCAAACCCATGTCCATTGAGTCAGAGATGCCATCCAACCATTTCATCCTCTGTCATCCCCTTATCCTCCTGCCCTCAGTCTTTCTCAACATCAGGGTTTTTTTTTCAAATGAGTTAGCACTTTGTATCAGGTGGCCAAAGTATTGGAGTTTCAGCTTCAACATCAGTTCTTCCAATGAACACCCAGGACTGATCTCCTTTAGGATGGACTGGTTGGATCTCCTTGCAGTCCAAGGGACTCTCAAGAGTCTTCTCCAAACCACAGTGCAAAAGCATCAATTTTTTGGTGCTCAGCTTTCTTTACAGTCCAACTCTCACATCCATTCATGACCACTGGAAAAACCATAGCCTTGACTAGATGGACCTTTGTTGACAAAGTAGTGTTTTTGCTTTTTTAATATGATGTCTAGGTTGGTCATAACTTTCCTTCCAAGGAATAAGCATCTTTTAATTTCATGGTTGCAGTCACCATCTCCAGTGATTTTGGAGCCCAGAAAAATAAAGTCAGCCACTGTTTCCACTGTTTCCCTATCTATTTGTCATCAAGTGATGGGACTGGATGCCATGATCTTAGTTTTCTGAATGTTGAGCTTTAAGCCAACTTTTTCACTCTCTTTTTTCACTTTTATCGAGAAGCTCTTTAGTTCTTCTTCACTTTCTGCCATAAGGGTAGTGTCATCTGCATATTTGAGGTTATTGATATTTCTCCTGGCAATCTTGATTCCAGCTTGTGCTTCTTCCAGCCCAGCATTTGTCATGATGTATTCTGCATATAAGTTAACTAAGCAGGGTGACAATATACAGCCTTGATGCACTCATTTTCCTATTTGAAACCAGTCTGGTGGTCTATGTCCAGTTCTAACTGTTGCTTCCTCACCTGCATACAGGTTTCTCAAAAGGCAGGTGAGATGGTCTGGTATTCTCATCTCTTTCAGAATTTTTCAGAGTTTATTGTGATCCACACAGTCAAAGGCTTTGGCATAGTCAATAAAGCAGAAATAGATGTTTTTCTGGAACTGTCTTGCTTTTTTGATGATCCAGCAGATGTTGGCAATTTGATCTCTGGTTCCTCTGCCTTTTCTAAAACCAGCTTGAACATCTGGAAGTTCACGGTTCATGTATTGCTGAAGCCTGGCTTGGAGAATTTTAAGCATCACTTAGAGTGTGAGATGAGTGCAATTGTGCAGTAGTTTGAGCATTTTTTGGCATTGCATTTCTTCGGGATTTGAATGAAAACTGACCTTTTCCAGTCATGTGGCCACTGCTGAGTTTTCCAAATTTGCTGGCATACTGAGTGCAGCACTTTTACAGCATCATCTTTTAGGATTTGAAATACAAGTATAATGTAAAACATGCTATCTTTCTGATATAAGGATTATCTGTTAATTTCAGGCTTATGATTCATCTCAAAAGGTGGTATGGTTTTCTCGTGGTTGTGGAGACCATAATCCATAGACCATTGCTTCTTCCCACTTTGACATATTAATTTCATCAGACTTTAGCCTCCATCTTAAGGTAATGGGGGAGAAATTTTTACAGCTTTGGGTACCTTTTAAAGATTATGTCATTACTGTTTCCATCTTTCCATCAGCCAAGTACAGCCACACTATTTTGATTCTTGAAACTTACTATATAAGATGTTTCATTTCTCAGGACATTTTTAGTCTGATAATAATATACATTTTTCTCACAAAAGTCAGTTTATAATGGGCTGATTTTCAAGGTAGCCAATGAAACTTTTATGTCCCCTACCATCTACAGGCATGTGGGATTAATGAACTTCAGTACAATTTTCCGAAATCAACTTAAAAAGATTTCTGATTTTACATATCTTCCCTCTTTCTGCATACATGACTTACTAAGGCAATTTGCTGATTGGAGGTTCTGTTTTAAGAAAGTAATCATCCCCAAGTGGTTTCTGAGTAATGATTTACTTAACAAAAGCAGTATGTGTCCTTATAAACCTATTTTGAGTCTTTCCTTGCCACAGTTCTTCTTTCTTCCCCATATCAACAACCACGTGCTGATCTGGTTGTTATAGCCTCCGAGTGTCAGCATGGTCAAAAGAGGCCTAGCAGATTCAAACTTAATTCTTGTTCAACCAACTAGATTTTATTGATAAATTAATATGGTCCTAGAGCATAATGATAAAGACTACCTGTTGAGTCCACTGATCTCAGAATCACCTACAGTGGCCTATGTGAGCCAGATAAGGGGATCTAAAGTATCTTTACAATTTTTGTAAAAAATGCCCTTATCCCTATTGCATCTGACACTTGCAGTCGAAATATCCAGGTGTAAATAAGAAATGACTGGAAAACAAAGAAAGTGTAGTTACAGCTACTAATTTGTGGCACACTATGTTTGTGTTGGTGAAAAGAGATACACATCCCACATAGGGAGAAGGAACCAATTTTACCTTTAGTGTGACAAAAGGAGTAAAGAATATTAACGATCTTCTTTCAGAGCTGCCATGGAATAAGGGGAAATGCCCTTGTATGTCCCTTTCTGTTGCAAATATTTTATATTTTAATATTATGAATCCCAGCCACAATTTCAGACAATATATCCTTTAACATTGGAGAAGAAAATGGCAGCCTACTCCAGTATTCTTGACTGGAAAATCCCATGGACAGACGAGCCTGATGGACTACAGTCCATGGGGTTACAAAAGAGTCAGACATGACTTGGTGAATAAACAACAATAATCCTTTAATCTTACCCTAAAATCTATTGGAAACAGCAGAGGATGGTTCTCCACCTTCTATATTTCCCAATCAAAACATCTTTCGGCACCTGCCGATGTATATGTTTTCCTTTTCCTATCATTATTTCCTTTGCTACCACTCACTTGTCACATTCGGCAGATGAGTGCCACCTAACTGGTGGCATGGACAAACAAGACAGTTTGAACTGATCACATGGTAAGTTCTTACTGAAAACAAGGACTAGAATCTTTTTTTTTTTTTTTCCAGACATAACTGGAAACCTCCAGACTTACTTCTGGTTAGAAGACCACATTATAGAGATTATTAACCTGGATATAGACTCACGAAGTTTCTATTTAGGAATCTGAACAACTGTAAACAATGCTTTCTCTACAGAGTACCATGTGCACCCCTGGAACTGTACTACTAGTTTTGTGGAAACCAAGTATTAATTTGTTTCAGTTCTGGAAGCACAGTTATTTGTTCCTTAAGATATTCATAAGAAACCTTCGTGTTTAATGACACACCTCCAGTAGATAACACATGCTTTGTATGACTATAGAGCTCTTTCAAAATTAGTATCACTCTTATTAGACCAGGGAGGATCCCAAAAGGCTAACAGACTCATTATTATGTGGTGCCCTGAAGGCAGTTATTCTTCCAATGAGAGTCATAAAACTTTTTTTTTAAATAACATATAATTTGTACCTGACTTTAGCTGAAGTGATCAACAGTACTATTTGAGCTCTAGAAAGCATTGAGGTCAACTTCAATTTACTGGACAGGGTTATTATGAATGATAGAACTGCCATAGATTATATATTTGCAGACCAATGTGGCATTTGTGCTACTTCTAAAGCAGCCTGCCATTCCTGAATTAATTCCTCTAATCAAGTATTATGATCAATAAGGAAACTTAAGGAGAAAGCCACCTCACAGTGTAAGCTAGATTCAGCTGTTTAATATTTGTTCACCAAAGTCCAGGATGTTGGTGGGCATGCTTGAAGTCAATTCTACAGTTTGACCACATTCTGCTTCTTAGAGCCCTGTATATAGTTTCCTTAATTAAGTGCACTATGAAACAAATTGATTGAATATTCCCTCAGTCCCTTAGATATATTTTCTTGTGATTAACAAAGTGGCATACACTGGCAAAATCCTTCAGAAGGCAATGCTCCATAGGTCTCTCTCTCTTTCTCTCTCTTTTTTTTTTTTTTCATATTTTGCAAGCAGAAGAATTGACTAGTATTTAAGACTTCCCTGGTAGCTCAGGTGGTAAAGAATCCACTTGAAATGCAGGAGACCTGAGTTTGATCCCTGGGTTGGGATGATTCCCCTGGAGAAGGGAATGGCAACCCACTCCAGTATTCTTGCCTATAGAATTCCATGGACAGAGAAGCCTAGCAGGCTACAATCCATAGGGTTGCAAAAGGTTGGACACGACTGAGCGTCTAACACACACGCACACACGCACACACACACACACATTCCAGACTCTTCCAAGATGTTTGCATAGTGAAGAGTCTTGGAAAATAATGATAGTGCTTTCATATGGAACTTATGACACCTTTTTTAATAAGCATAATTAAAATATCTGTCTCTAGCCAAGATCAGATAGGTTCACTGGCCATTATAAAGGTTTCCCTATGCTTGAGATGTCTGCCTAGTAACAGAATATACTTCATGTGCAGTCATCACTTTTCCTTCATTTCAGTGTGCTGTGGGATCTGGGATTCAGGAACCTGTCACAATTGTTAATATTCTGACTATTGCTATTACTCTGAACAGTAAATTGTTCTTTGTCTCTGATTTAAGAACATCAGGTCTTTTGCCAGCATAAATGAAACTGTGGCAGGTTAACTTTGTCAGCCTACAAATAGGGTAAAATTTCAGATTCTTTAAAATTTTAAGCACTACAACATCCATATCTTCAGAAATTCCTTTTAGAAGCAAGAAGTGTATATAAATAAAATTACATATCAAATAACAATTACAACAGTGATGAAAAAGACCAACATTTAGCTTTGTGTATAAGCAAAATCTTATTAAATCAAGACTCCATGAGAGTCAAGCTGAAGTATCCACTTTGTTAAGATCAATTCAAATTCTTCTTGCTTTGCACTATCTTCTTTGATCTTTACTACTGAGTCACCTTGGAAGAGTAAAGAAACCTATAAGAACAAGAGTAAACAAAGGAAGAGTCAAAATTTTAAACCAACAAAGTGTTGAAGTAAGATTAATTATTTTTCTTTCATCATCATTGATTTAACATTTTTCAATGAAGTCAGAATTTACTCAGTTTCATTTTGACATATTTTTATTTAGGGAAGAAGGATCTTGCTTAAATATTTCCTATTTATAAAGGAATGAATATATTTACAACATATAGTATTAAATACCCAAATGAACCAAATTTTTTTTTATTCTCCCAGTTTAATTTAGGTATAGAAGACATAAAAATCAATGATCCCTTGCACTGTTTTCAATATGTGATCATAATGACCTATATTACAAAACGTATGTCCATTTCAAATTTGTCTGCATTCATAAGTACACTCAATAAAAAGTGCCAGTTTTAATAGGAAGTGAGCTAAATTATTTTTATGTAAAAGATGTTTTATCTATGTTTTTAATGATGTAGATCTTTACTAATGCTCAAGACATATCAAATATTTCAGAATGTTTTTATCTCAAGCCATATCTTATTCACTTTTAGTATGTGGACATTTCTTCTTTAGATAGGAATATATCCAGCATTTGACCACTAGCAGTAAATGCATTGTGTGGCATTGCATTAGTCAGACAAAAACACAGATAAACCCTGAAATCTGTGTAATTCTTGACAGATGGAGCATCAAATAAGTCCAATTAAAGAGAGTTTAATAAAGAAACCATTTACAAATATGTGAAAACAATACTGTATGATAATGCACCTTGAAGCTAACAGAAGCAGGAAAACATTAACATGCCTAGTCCTGGTTCTTAAAGATAGAAAACAGTTACCAGAACTTGGTGAGAACTCAAACTCAGATTGTGGGACAAGGCCACCTAACAGGAACTGTAGCCTTTCTTAGTAGTATAGAGCTCCTCCCAATCTATAGTGTGATAGGAAAGGATTCAAAGCAACTGTTAACCTGACATTGCCCTTTACCCATTTCCTCAGAATCTGACAATACCTCCTATTGATATCCCAATATCTTCTGGCCTAACTTGAAACCAGAAAACAAGGAAGCCTGGCTGAATAATTTCACAGAGCTCAACAACCTGGAGCTTGAGATTGGATGTTCTCTGGTGGAACAGAGAATATGCAGGACAAACATAAATGAAGGAGGAAAACTCAATAAAATAGCTACTTAAAACCAAAGACTTCAGGGATGCAATAATCTCACAAAGAAAAACTGGAAAAAAGAAAATTATTCTTTCTGAAAACATCAAAAATTTGCTAAAGCAACAAGGACAAGAGAGAATAATCCAGTAAAGCAGGGACTGACAAGCTTTTTCTTGATGGATCAGAGGTAAATACTACAAGCTTGCAAACTATAGTTTCTGTTACAACTACTTTTCCATGTCATTGTAGCAAAAGTAAACAGACAACACTTGTTGACTGAGCATGGCTGTTTCACTGTTTCAATAAAACTTAATTTATAAGAACAAATAGAAGCACCCCCCTTCACCATGGCCCATAGATTTAACCTCTAACATCCTCTGTTTCTAACCACTAGACCCATATTTAAAGGACTCAAGTGATTTGGTCAAGCTCAGGGATTTATACATGATCAGGCATGTCATGGATGGGGATAATAGTAAGCATATTAAAATTCTGTTTTCCACTATTTCTAGTGTATGTATAATTTTAATGCCAAAAACATAAAAAGGGAGAAAGAAAGTAATAAGAATCTTTTGAAATTTACAAAGCTGGTGATATACTTCAATTCATATACTCAAGAAGCCCAAACACAATATACCCAATACCCAAACACAATATATCCTCTTCCTTTTCTAAATCCAGCTTTAACATATGAATATTTTCTGTTCACATACTGTTGAAGCTTAGCTTGGAGAATTTTGAGCATTATTTTGCTGGCATGTGAGTTGAGTGCAATTGTGTGGTAGGTAGTTTCAACATTCTTTGCCATTGCCTTTCTTTGGTATTGGAATGAAAGTTGACCTTTTCCAGTCAAGTGGTCACTGCTGAGTTTTCCAAATGTCCTGGCATATTGAGTGCAGCACTTTCACAGCATCATCTCTTAGGATTTGAAATAGCACAGCTTAAATTACATCATCTCCACTAGCTTTGTTCATCGTGATGGTTTCTAAGGCCAATTTGACTTCACACTCAAGGATGTCTGGCTCTAGGTGAGTGATCATATCATCGTGGTTATCTGTGTCATTAAGATCTTTTGTGTGTGTGTGTGTGTGTGTGTGTGTGTATAGTTCTTCTGTGTTTTCTTGCCACCTCTTCTTAATATCTTCTGCTTCTGTTAGGTCCATACTGTTTCTGTCCTTTATTGTGTCCATCTTTGCATGAAATATTCCCTTGGTATCTCTTTCTTGAAGAGATCTCTAGTCTTTCCCATTTGATTATTTTCCTCTATCTCTTTGCATTGATCACTGAGGAAGGTTTTTTTTTTTTTTTTTTCCATTTATTTTTATTAGTTGGAGGCTAATTACTTTACATCATTACAGTAGTTTTTGTTATACATTGAAATGAATTAGCCATGGATTTACATGTATTCCCCATCCCAGTCCCCCCTCCCACCTCCCTCTCCACCCCATCCCTCTGGGTCTTCCCAGTGCACCAGGCCCGAGCACTTGTCTCATGCATCCAACCCGGGCTGGTGATCTGTTTCAGGAAACTATAAGCAAGGTGAAAAGACAGCCCTCAGATTGGGAGAAAATAATAGCAAACGAAGCAACAGACAAAGGATTAATCTCAAAAATATACAAGCAACTCCTCCAGCTCAACTCCAGAAAAATAAATGAGGAAGGTTTTCTTACCTCTCTTTGTTGTTCTTTTGAACTCTGCATTCAGATGGATATACCTTTTCTTGTCTCTTTTGACTTTCACTTCTTTTCTATCTATTCGTAAGGCCTCCTCAAACAACCATTTTGCCTTTATGCATTTATTTTCTTCAGTATTGTTTTGATCACTACCTCCTGTACAGTGTTATGAACCTTCATCCATAGTTATTTGGACACTCTATCTATCAGGTCTAATCCCTTGAATCTATTTGTCACTTCTACTATATAATCATAAGGGATTTTATTTAGGTCATACATGAATGGTTTAGTGGTTTCTCTCTACTTTCTTCAATTTAAGTCTGAATTTGGCAATAAGGAGTTCATGATCTGAGCCACCGTCAGCTCCTGGTCTTGTTTTTGCTGGCTATATAGAGCTTCTCCATCTTTGGCTACAAATAATATAATCAATCTGGTTTTAGTGTTTACCATCTGGTGATGTCCATGTACAAAGTTATCTCTTGTGTTGTTGGGAAATCTGTTGTGAATGTTCTAGGGCCCACAACAGATTCCCAAACCTGAGGATCTGGCAAAGGGACTGAGAAACTCCAGGTAATGACGTGGAAGCCCAGTGAGATTTGATAACAGAATTTCCACAGAACAGGGGAAACAAATTCTTGCAGGGCACAAACAAAACCTTATGCACACCAGGGCCCAGGAGAAAGAAGTGACACCACAAGAGACTGAGACAGACTTGCCTGTGAGTGTCCAGGCGTCTCCAGCAGAGGCATGGGTCAAGAGTGGCGTTCTGTTGGGTCAGGGGCACTGAATGCAAGAGTCCTGATATAAGCCCTTTTGAAGGAGGTCGCTATTACTGCCATTACCCCTACCATAATTTGGTCTCAGGCCAAACTACCAGGAAGGAACACAGCCCCACCCATCAACAGAAAATTGGATTAAAGATTTACTTAGCATGGCCCTGCCCATCAGAGCAAGACCCAGTCAGTCCCTCCCATCAGGAAACTTCCATAGCCTCTTATCCTTATCCATCAGAGGGCAGACAGAACGAAAATCACAATCACAGAAAACTAACCAAACTGATCGCTTGAATCACAGCCTTGTCTTACTCACTGAAACTATGAGCCATACTTTGTATGGCCTTCCAAGATGGATGGGTCAAAGTGAAGAGTCCTGACAAAATGTGGTCAACTGGAGAAGGGAATGGTAAACCACTTTAGTATTCTTGCCTTGAGACCCCCATAAACAGTATGAAAAGGCAAAAAGATATGACACTGAAGCATGAATTCCCCAGGTCTGTAAGTGCCCACTATGCTACTGGAGAAGAGTGAAGAAATAACTCCAGAAAGAATGTAGAGGCTGAGCCAAAGCAAAAACAATGCCCAGTTATGGATGCGACTGGTGGTGGAAGTAAAATCCAAAGCTATAAAGAACAATACTGCATAGGAACCTGGAATGTTAGGTCCACAAATCAAGGTAAATTAGAAGTGGTCGAACAGGAGTAGCCAAGAGTGACAATTGACAGTTTAGGAATCAGTGAACTAAAATGGATGGAAATGGGTGAATTTAATTCAGATGACCACTATATCTACCACTGTGGGCAAGAACCCCTTAGAAGAAATGGAGTAGACCTCACAGTCAACAAAATAGTCCAAAATGCAGTACTTGGCTGCAATCTCAAAAAAAATACAGAATGATCTAAGTTACTTCCAAGGCAAACCATTCAATATTATGCAATCCAAGTCTATGCCCCAACCACTAATGCCAAAGAAGTTGAAGTTGAATGGTTCTATGAAGACTTATAAGACCTTCTAGAACTAACACCAAAAACAATGTCCTTGTCATCACAGGGGACAGGAATGCAAAAGTAGGAAGTCAAGAGATACCTGGAGTAACAAGAAAGTCTGGCCTTGGAGTAAAAAATGAAGCAGGGCAAAGGCTTTTACCAAAAGAACAAACTGGTCATGACAAACACCCTCTTCCAACAACACAAGAGATGACTCTACACATGGGCATGATCGGGCGGTCAATACCATAGATTAGTTTAGCTAAATTTGCAACAGCATAGTTATACTGTATCGTATATATTTTAACACAAGAGCGCCCAATCTTCTACAAAGATACCACAATTCTAAACCTATATGCATGCAATAACTTAGCTTAAAAATATAAGGCAAATATTTGGAAATAAATAATAGAAGTGCAAGAATGCACAATGTGAATGAGAAGCATTAACCATTCTCTCCTAATAGCTGATAGAGACAAAAACAGTAAGGATGTAAAAAATCTTAAAGATTTAATATTATAACCTCAAACAAGTAGAAATATGTAAAACAGTGCATTCAACAATGAAAAAAAAATATACATTCTTTTCAAGTGCACGTGGAACATTTTTCAACATTAAACATGGGATTTGTATAAAGAATGCTTCAAAAGTTTAAAAGACTTAAAATCATTCAGTGTATACTTTGATCTGGACTTTTCCAGTGGCTCAGCAGGAAAGAACCTGCATGCAGTGTGGGAGCCATAGGAGACACAGGTTAGATCTCTGGGTTGGAAAGATCCCCTGGAGAAGAGCACAGAAATCCACACCAATATTTTTGCCTGGAGAATTCCATGGACAGAGGATGTTGGTGGGCTATAGTCCATAGAATTGCAAAGAGTCGGACATAACTGAAGCAACTTAGCATGCATGCATGCACATAGTTTGATCTGCTAGAAATAAGCTAGAAATTGCTACAGAAAGATAAATAGAAAGTCTTCAAGCACTTAGAAATTACACAATATGCATGTAAGCAAGTCAAGGAATAAGTAACAATTACAAAAAAGTTAATGAATGCTAATGAATAAATGACATTTCAAAGAGCTAAAGCAGTACTTAGACAAAAATGTATAGTCATAAATGCAGATATAAAAATATTAGCATGCCTGGAAATCCATTATATAGACTTCCACCCAAAAGAGATAGGAAATAACATCTATCCAATGGAAGGTAGAAGAAAATACTAAAAGAACACATATCAGTGAAAAAAATAAAATAATGAAAAGTAAAAATCAAAAAAGCCAAAATAAATTATATCAAAGGTTAATAAAATTAATAAGCACCTAGCAACTGGACAAAGAAGGAAAAAGAGATAATATAACTAACTAATAGAAGAAATTAATGAAAAAGGTGGAATTGGTAATAATCTTGTAGGTATTAAAGACATAGTAAAGATGGTATTATAAATACAGTAGACAAATACATTTAAAAAATAACAGACTCATTAGAAAAATAAACTTTAAAATCAAACAAAAAAGAAATAGAAAATCTTAATTCCATATCCATTATAAACATATTATTTAAAAACGTCTGTAAACAAAGAAATAAGTAAATCAAAGATTTCAAGCAGACTGTTCACCTTTAACTTCTTCCAAATATTTAAGAAAAAAATAGCCATAGAAATAAAAATAACAAATAAAATATTGGCATTCATAAAACGATGTATAAAATGAAGAATAAATCACAGAAAGCTGAATTTGTTCCAAAATACAAGGATTTCTTAACATTTAAATGTCATTCAATATAATGCACCTTATTAACAGGAAATAAAGATTAAAACATATAGTCAACTCAATAGGTGCAGAAAATAAAACTGCAACTATTTCACAGGTTGGAAATTTGAAAAAAAAAATCACATGACTTCACAGGGAGCATATAATACTAGCAAAAAAAAAAAAAAAGGCTATCACATAAAAGGGATAGAAGCACAAAGAATATCAGGGGCCCAAGAGACTTCCAGTAGCAGTTCATTATGGTCTTTTCTTAGTCATATAGGATGTTCCATTTCGAGATTATAAGCCACCAAGACATATGTGAGGAAGCTTTATTTCAAGAGAACTTGAACAAATGTTTCAAACAATATTTTATAGCCAATGGTCAGAGAGACAAGTCAGAGTGTGTGACTAGCTAAACTAGGTTTAAATTATAAAGCTGTGCTTTCCTAAACCATGTAAACAAGCTGTTCCTGGTTATCACTAGGGATGTTTCAAACTTTAAATAAAATATTGTGCATTTATAGCTAGCCCATATGACACCTATTTTGGCCAAGATACAATAAATGCCAGGCTTCCAGGGATTAATACTTCTATTCAACATCATATTTGAAGCCCTAGTAATGAAATAAGGGTAAAAACAAGATGTAAAAGGGGGGAATTAGAATAGAAAATATTAAAATATAATTTTCTGAAGAAAACAACTTAGAGAACAAATTTTTCTGTAAAAAATCATGTGGATTAATAAGTAAATTTAGAAAATCATTGGATATAAGATGAATGTTAAAAAGTGAATTGTGCTACTAAACCATCAAAAATAAATTAAAATCAATGATTTATAACAACAAAATCTCATCAGATATCTATAAATAAAAGCCATAAAACATGTGCCAGTCTTGTATTCCAAACATCAAAAATATTGAGGGAAATTTTAAGATAAATAAATAGACATATCATGCTCATGGATGTAAGAAAAGTAATTTTAATATGTTGGTTCCCCCAAAATTGATCAGTAAATTTAATGAAAGTCCAATTAAATTCCCACAAGGTTACTTATGAAAATTAAAGAGATGATCCTAAATTCAAATTGTAAAGGCCAAGATTAAGCAATGCAATCTTGAAAGAATAACAAAAAAGGATGACTTACACTAAAAGATATCAAATTTTCTTATAAAGCTATAAGAAACTACAGATTTTTCAAAAATAGAGTTTATTTTTGGAAGCCCTAGGTTTATGCTAAAATTAAGCAGAATATTTACAGAGTATTCTCTGACATCTTCCCTCTCACACACAGTCTTCTTCACCAACATCCTGCACCCCACTAGCACATATGTTACAACAAATACACCTACACTGGCATGTCATTATCATCCAAAATCCACAGTTTACCTTTGAGTTCAGCCTTGGTGTTGTACACTCTATGGGTTTTGACAGCTGGATGACGACACAGTTTCATTCAGTATAGTTTCATTACACTAAAAATCGTCTGTGCTCCACTTACTCATCCTTCCCTTCCTCAACCCCCTGCCAATCACTCATATTTTTATGGTCTCCAAACTTTTATCTTTTTCAGAATACCATAGTTGGAATCATACAGCATGTAGCCTTTTTAGACTGGATTTTTCACTTAGCAATAAACATCTGTTTCTTCCACGTCTTTTCACGGTTGATAGATCATTTCTTTTTAGTGCTGAATAATGTTCTGCTCTCTGAATGTACCACAATTTATCCACTTGTTTACCCAGAACATCTTAGTTGCTTCTAGATTTTGACAATTGTGAACGAAACTGCCGTAAACATACATTTACAGATTTTGTTATTGCCAAACCCAAGTGGTTTTCAAGCAGGAAGATGTAGCTACTGATACCAGGTGAGAATTATCATCTCACAGAAAAAGGCAAACAGTATAAAATGCCTACCATTTGCAGAAGGAGCCCATTTACCTTGGTCTATGGATTTGGATTTGCCAAAGCAGATCCAATACACAAAGTACTACCTGGAACAACACTTTAATCAAAGAAAGGAGAAAAGACTCAACAAGAAAAGTGTTTGTCATGTGCACTGGGTCCCTGTGATCATTGGGTCCCTCCTAATAGCTGATGCAGGGCTATGGACTGATGCACCCACTTGTGATGTAGGCAAAGATTCCATTCCTTCCCCATGGAGGGAAGATGTATTAATGAGGCTGGCCAGGGACTATATGATGCACACATATAAGCAGTACAAAGAAGTTCACTGCATACTTAACACAAGGAATGATTTCTCCTAATAAAGAAGCAGCAACCAAACTCTCTCTACAAGAGGGAATGTCCTAGGCCCAGGATACTAAATGGGCAAACCTGGGGAGTGCAAAAATAGACAAATGGAACAGGATAGAGTTCAAAAATCATCTCACATATAGATTCACTTGATTTATGGCAAATATAATACTACAGTGCCTGGAGAAAGGGTGTTATTTTTAATAAAATAAGACTCAATCAATTGGAATAAAAGGATTTTGAACTCTACTTCATACCATGTACAAATATCAATTCCTAATAGATTGTTTTAATGTAACAGGTATAATAATAAAGTGTTTATATTAAATAATAAAATATCTTCATGAACTGGAGGCTGACAAAGGCATTTAATAGGACAAAAAGTACTAACTGTTAATGAGAAAAAGATGAATTGTACTACATTAAGTTAAGATCTTCTTTTATTTAAATTAGTATTAAGAAAATGAAAAGCCAAACATAGACTGGAAGAATACAATTGCAATCCATATATTTGACAAACCCAGGCCCTCAGCAGTAGGAGAATGAAGTCATATCCATTATATATGAAGAACAATAATTCATAATAAAATGATGGATACTCAGTAAAAATAAATAAATAAATAAAACCCACAAATACTCAAATGGGGATTAAAAAATGGTTACCATAAGACCACTATTCAACTGTATTAGTCTTTATAGAGCTAAAGCATAGAATATTACGTTCATTAAAATTTCTGAGATGTAAAAAAAAAATGACAATATGAAGTCTTGATACTGATGCATATCAACTAAAATTATCACAGATGTTATTGGAATATATATTTGTATACTCAGTTTGGAAAACTTAGTATCTACTAAAACTGAATGAATATTCCTTGACCCTTCAATTCTACTCCTAGGTATATACCCAATAAATGTATATATTCAGCAAAAGATGTTTACAGTAATATTCACAGTAGCACTATTCTAATTACCTAAAACTAGATTTAACCCAAATTTCTATTAGCAGTGAAATAAGAAAAGTAGATTGTAGTTTCTTAATCAAATGAAATTCAATACATGAACATCAATGAATGGTCTACAACTACACATAATGATGAATAACCACATAAGTTCAATGTTGGATAAAGAGATTATCTATCTCAGTGTGTGTGAATCATATCAAGTTCAAAAATAGGCAAAAGTAATACATGCAGAGAGAACTCAGTATAATTGTTACCCTGTCAAGGCAGACGACTAGGAAGGATAAGACAAAGTACTCAAAAGTTCATTTGGGCTTTTCTGTAAGATGTCATGGAAAAATCTGAAAGAACTTTTTGGACAATCCAGTACTTCAATTTAAAATTAGCAACAAAGGGAGAAAAAATTAATATACAATAGATGCTAAAATAAAAAGCATAATTTTCCATGTCCAATTTTCAAGCTTTGAGATTATTTTTCTGAATAGCTAAACATGCCTTTCAACTAAATGCTGATTGTAATCAACATTGTTAGTACATCTGAAGGTTCAAAATTTTCATACTATCTTTTTAAAAATGACTTCTATATTATCTTTTGCACATCAGGATAGTCTGGTATTTTAATGTCATATGTTAAATTATAATGCATTATCCTGATATCAGACCAACATTATGAATAGGTAATTGTATATATTGATGAAAATCTAAATATATGTGTGTGTGTGTATATATATATATATACTAAATAAATGATCTATTCAAATTGTTTTATGCTGGCTCCTAATTTTCAGTGGTTTCAAAACTAAGGGAAAGTGAAGTTACTGCTTTCAGGTGTGTACTGTGTTAGATGCTCAATCGTGTCTGACTCTTTGCAACCCCATGGTTTGGATTGTAGCCCATCAGGCTCCTCTGTCCGTGGAAATCTCCAGGCAAGAATGCTGGAGAGCATAGTCATTCCCTTCTCCAGGGTATCTTGCCAACTCAGGGACAGAACGCAGGTCTCCTTCATTTCAGGCAGATTCTTTATTGACTGAACCACATAGGAAGTCCATAGTGCTTTCAATAACTCTTTTAAAGCTAGCATAAGTTATCATTTTGAGGAATAGATATTGGTGCAGTTTGAACAATGAAACTTGTACTGATATGAGATGAAATCAAATATTTCTTTCTGCATATTATTAGCCATAGGAATGTCTAATGTAAAATATATTGGTTAGAGTACAGATGGGATTTACTATATCTAATTATTACACTGATTTTACAGATTTCAAACCCCTTTATCTTACAAGATTGCTCTCCTTAAGATTTTTGCATGCACTGTAGGGAGAAGGAAGCCCACTGATAAAATTCTACAAAATGTAAAGATGACAGAAATTAATGCAATGTATTATTCTATTGCACTTGCCAAAGGACCAGAATTCAGATGCTAACATAGCTCAAAGGAAATTATCTACTCACCTCCAGTTACTGCCCATTTAAAAAAAAAATATATATATATATATATAGTGCTAAAACAGTCAAGAACATGATACCACATTGGATAGTCTTACATGATTTAAGGGAAAAAAAATTGAGAACTATTTTTGATGGATTTTAAGGAGAAAAGTACTTGGGCCAATCTAAGTATTAATAGAAGAGTAAAATGAGAAATTAGTAGGAAGGTAGAAAAGGAGCCTAAGTGGAATAAGCTCAGCATAAAATCTTACATGCAGCAAAGATTCTATAAAAATAAACAATAAAAATTCTCTAAATTTATATTGGAATTAGCTCAAATACTTTTGAAAAGTTAATATAAACAGCAGATAATTTGATAATGTTAAACTTTTGGATCATTGGGTTTTATTCTTCATTGTATGGAATTGGAATTTCCAATAAATTGCTATAAAACACATTCACATTTTGTTTCTACCAAAATATTTTAATTCCTTTCATATATCAAATCTACTATTAAGTATCTTGAACACTGCTGTTGCACATTATATGAACCATTCTTAATAGAGAATATTAAACAACTGTCTAACTCATTTTCACTATCCTGGTAGCTTAAGTCTAAAACTTACTGGAAATAAAATGGCATAGTAATTTTATGTGGTTCAGAATTTGGAATCCTTAGTATGAGTAACATTTTTTAACTGTGTATCATACCTTTTCTACTGCTAGCATCTCAGAACAGGAGACAAAGGAAACACCCATGAAACTCAAAAGAGCACAACTCAGAATAACATAGAACTAAGCTATATTAATATCTCCTAAACTCATAAGATACAGTAACAAAAAGAGAAGGGATTTAATCGAAGGAGAAGCAAAGGTTATATTTTCTCAAAACTCTAGTCATGGAAGAGTGCTTGCTAACAATACAGAAAGTAGTGGATGGAGTTTTCTTACATGACATGACTCCTCAGAAAACTGGATCATTGTGTGTATGTGTGTGTGTGTGTGTGTGTGTGTGTGTGTGTGGTCAGAGAGTAATCATTTCTTTTATCAGGCAGCAGTAGGGACTGGATGTATATAATACAGCATACCAAATAGATGACTATTAGGCCCTCCATTCTACGGAATCAGCTGGGTTATAGTCCTTACTACTTTACTTCAGTGTTAGGCGTTCAGGACCAGGGTTGTCTAATTATATTGAAGGCAACCAGATATTAAATGCTAGACTATTTAAGCAAAACTTATCTACTAAGCTATTTAAATGATGTAGCTGCAAACTATTCCATGAAGTTGAAAAATAGCATTTATTTGTAATTTCAAGTGCTACAGTAATACCAAGTTTTATTGCCCACTTCATACCTAAGGTCTACAGGTTTCAACTATATCAGTAGACAGCCAAGTTACATTGTATAATTTCCTGAAAGCCTTCAGCTCAGAAAAGACATTCTTCCAAGCAACTTTTATCAAGATAATTTCATCTCCTCTATTTCATTAAGAAAACTAATGCCACTTGGTGTGCCTTTTTGGAGAAATGTCTATTTAGATCAACTTCCCATTTTTTATTGTATTGTTTGCAGAATACATGACTCTATACATAGAGGCAGTGATCAAAACCATCCTCAAGAAAAAGAAAAACTAAGATCATGGTATCCCGTTCCATCACTTCATGACAAATAGATGGGGAAGCAATGGAAACAGTGAGAGACTTTAATTTTGGGGCTCCAAAATCACTGCATCTGGGGACTGCAGCCATGAAATTAATAGACACTTGCTCCTTGTAAGAACATCCATGACCATTCTAGACAGCATATTAAAAAGCAGAGACATTATTTGCTGACAAAGTTCCACCTAGTCAAAGCCATGGTTTTCCCATTAGTCGTGTATGGATGTGAGAATTGGGCCATAAAAAAGTTGAGCACTGAAGAATTGATACTTTTGAGCTGTGGTGTTGGAGAGGACTCTTGAGAATCCCTTGGACTGTAAGATTGAACCAGTCAATTGTAAAGGAAATCAGTCCTGAATATTGATTGGAAGGACTGATGCTGAAGCTGCAATACTTTGGCCACCTGATGTGAAGAATTTATTCCTTAGAAAAGATGCTTATGCTGGGAAAGATGAAGGCAGGAGGAAAAGGGGACAGCAGAGGATGAGATGGTTGGCTAGAATTACTGACTCGATAGACATGAGTTTGCACAAGCTACAGGAGTTGGTGTTGGACAGGGAAGCCTGGCGAGCTGCAGTCCATGGGGTCACACAGAGTTGGACATGACTGTGTAACTGAACTGATACATAAAAATTTCTAAACATGCTACCAGAAAACTGCTGCAGCTCATCAATGAATTTAATAAAGTTGGAGGATACAAAATTAGCGTGCAGAAATCCGTTCCATTTCTATACACTAACAATGAAAGATTAGAAAGAGAAATTAAGGAAACAGTCTCATTTATCATCATGTCAAAAAGAATAAAACACCTAAACACACCTATTGAGGCAAAAGATCTGTACTCAGAAAACCATTAAACACTGATGAAATTAAACATGACACAAACATATGGAAAGATATATCATGCCTTTTGGCTGGAAGAACCAATATTTTCAAAATGACTGTACTACACAAGGCAATCTACAGATTCAATACAATCACTATTATATTACCAATGGCATTTTTCTCAGAACTAGAATAAAAATTCTAAATGTACATGGAAGTACCAAAGACCCTGAGTAACCAAAGCAATCCTAAGAAAGAGAAATAGAGCTGGAGAAATCAAGCTACCTGACCTCCAACTGTATTGCTGTTGCTGCTGCTGCTAAGTCACTTCAGTCGTGTCCAACTCTGTAGGACGCCATAGATGGCAGCCCACCAGGCTCCTCCGTCCCTGGGATTCTCCAGACAAGAACACTGGAGTGGGTTGTCATTTCCTTCTCCAATGCATGAAAGTGAAAAGTGAAAGTGAAGTCACTCAGTCATGTCCAACTCTTAGCGACCTCATGGACTTCAGCCTACCAGGCTCCTCTGTCCATGGAATTTTCCAGGCAAGAGTACTGGAGTGGGGTGCCATTGCCTTCTCTGTCTGACTGTATTACAAACCTACAATTATCAAAACAATAGGGTGCTGACAAAAAAGCAGAAATATAGATCAATGGAACAGGATAGAAAGCCCAGAAACAAACCCATGCACCTATGGTCAATTAATCTACAACAAAGGAGGCAAGAGTGTTCAATGGAGAAAAGACAATTTCTTCAATAAGTGGTGTAGGGAAAAATGGAACACTATGTGGAAATTAATGAAACTAGAACATTCCCTAACATCATACACAAAAATAAACTCAAAATGGATTAAACACCTATATGTAAGATAGCATACTGTAACACTCTTGGAGCAAAGCATAGACCGAACACTCTTTTAAATAAATTGTAGCAGTATATTTTTGGATGCATCTGCTAGAGTAATGAAAACAAAAATAAACAAATGGGACCTAATTAAACTTAAAAGCTTTGTACAGCAAAGGAATCCATTGACAAAACCAATACATCACCTAATGAATGGGAGAATATATTTTGCAAATTATATGATCAATAAAGAGTTACTATCCAAAATTTATAAACAGTTCATACAATTCAATTTCAAAACAATACATTCATTTGTTTTAAGGGTAGGAGAACTTGATAGAACAGCATAGAAACATATACATTACCATATGTAAAATAGATAGCTAGTGGAAAGGTTCTGTACAGGACAGGGAGCTCAATGCAGCAGTCTGTGACAACCTAGAGAGGTGGGATGGGGAGGCGGGTGGGAATGAGATTCAAGAAGGTGGGGACACATGTAAACTTACAGCTGATTTATGTTGTATGGCAGAAGGCAACACAATATAGTAAAGCAAATATACTCCAATTAAAAATAAATTAAATGGATTAAATCCTCCTACCAAAAGACACAGACTGGCTGAATGGATATAAAAACAAGACCCATATATATGCTGTCTACAAGAAACCCACTTCAGACCTTAAGATGTATATAGACTAAAAGTGAGAGGGTGGAAAAATATATTCCATGCAAATGGGAAGCAAAAGAAAGCTGGAGTAGCAATCCTCATAATGGACAAATTAGACCTTAAAATAAAGAAGATTACAAGAGATAAGGAAGGACACTACATAATGATCAAGGAATCAATCCAAGAGGGAGATATAACAATTGCAAATATCTATGCAACCAACATAGGAGCACCTCATTACATAAGACAAACACTAACAGACATAAAAAGGGAAATTGACGGTAACACAATAATAGTAGGAGACTTTAACACCCCACTCACACCAATGGACAGATCATCAAAAGAGAAAATTAATAAGGAAACACAAGTCTTATATGATACATTAAATGATGTGGATCTCACTGATATCTTCATGACATTCCATCCAAATGCAGAAGAATACATCCTCCTTTCAAGTTCACATGGAACATTCTCCAGGATACACCACATTTTGGGTCAAAAATCAAACTTCAGTGAATTTAAGAAAATTGAATCATAGCAAGCATCTTCTCTGACCACAATGCTATGAGACTAGATATCAATTACAACAAAAACACTGTAAGAAACACAAGCACCTAAAGATTAAACAACATGTTTCTAAATAACCAATAGGTTATTGAAGAAATCAAAAGGGAAATCAAAAGATTTCTAGAAACAAACGACAATGAAAACATGATAACTCAAAACCTATGGGATGCAGCAAAAGCACTCCTAAGAAGGAAGTTTATAGCAATACAATCTTACCTCAAGGAACAAGAAAAACATAAAATAAACATCCAGACTTTACACCAAAAGCAACTGGATAAAGAAGAAGAAAAAAAAATTAGTAGGAGGAAAGAAATCATAAAGATCCGAGCAGAAATAAATGAAAAAGATACGAAAGAAACAGTAGTAAAGATTGATAAAACTAAAAGCTGGTTCTTTGAGAAGATAAACAAAATTGACAAACCCTTAGCCAGACTCATCAAGAAAAAAAAAAAAAGAGAGAGAAGAATCAAATCAACAAAAATACAAATGAAAAAGGAAAAGTTACAAAAAACAATGGAGAAATACAAAGGATTACAAAAGACTATTAAGAAAAGCTATATGGCAATAAAATAGATAACCTAGAAGAAATGGACAGATTCTTACAAATGTTCAAGCTTCCAAGACTGAACCAGGAAGAAATAGAAGTGATGAACAACCCAACTACAAGCACTGAATTTGAAGCTGTGATCAAAAAGCTTCCAAAAAACAAGAGCCCAGCACAAGATGGCTTCACAAGAGAATTCTATCAAACAGTTAGAGAAGAGCTAATGCCTATAATTCTAAAGCTCTTGCAAAAAATTGCAGGGGAAGGAACACTCCCAAGCTCATTCTATGAGGCCATCATCACCCTAATACCAAAACCAAAAAAAGATAACACAACAAAAAGAAAAATACAGGCCAATATCACTGATGAACATAGATGCAAAAAAATTTAGCAAACAGAATTCAGCAACACATTGAAAATTGTGATGATCAAGTTGGGTTTGTTCCAGAGGTGAAGGATTATTCAATATATGGAAATCAATCAATGTGATACACCATATTAACACATTCAAAGATAAAAACCATATGATTATCTCAATATAAGCAGAAAAAACCTTTGACAAAATTCAGCACCTATTTATGATTAAAACTCTTCAAAAAATGAGCCTAGAGGGGAGGAGCTAAGATGGCGGAGGAATAGGACATCGAAGGAACATTTGAACGCTGAGCAAACTTCACAAAACAACTTCTGATCATTAGCAGAAGACATCAGGCGTCCAGAAAAGCAGCCCATCATCTTCTAAAGGAGGTAGGGCAAAATATAAAAGATAAAAAGAGAGACAAAAGGGCTAGGGACGGAGACCCGTCCCGGGAAGGGAGTCATAATAGAGGAATTTTCCAAACACCAGAAACCCTCTCACTGGCAGGTCTGGGGGAAGTTTTCAAATCTTGGAGGGCAACCTAACTAGGAGGAAAAATAAATAAAATCCACAGGTTACATGCCTAAAAGCAACTCCCAGAAGAAAAGTACCCCAGATGCCCGCATCCACCACCAGCAAGTGGGGGTGGAGCAGAGAGGAGCGGGCAGCATTGCTTAGGGTAAGGACCGGGCCCAAATGCCCTGAGGGCAATCGGAGGGAGCGAAGGTGAGATAGCAACTTTTTTTTTTTAATTTATTATTTTTTAAAATTTTTTATTTTTTTATTTTTTATTTTTTTCCATTTATTTTTATTAGTTGGAGGCTAATTACTTTACATCATCGCAGTGGTTTTTGTCATACATTGATATAAATTAGCCATGGATTTACATATATTCCCCATCCCGGTCCCCCCTCCCACCTCCCTCTCCACCCGATCCCTCTGGGTCTTCCCAGTGCACCAGGCCCGAAACTGTGGGATAGCAAAAGAGAGAGAGAAAATTAACCGGCCTGAACACACTGCCAGCCGTTCGCAGAACAAAGGGACTGAGCAATCCCAGAGAAGAGCTAGCTGGCTGCCTGAGCTGCTCGGGCCGGGGAAGGTCCAAAACGCATGCCAAACTGAGTCCGCGCATTTGTGGAATACCCAAAAACTGGAACCGCACGCAATGCAGGGCCCGCTCCATATAAGCTTTGCAAAGAGCATGTCAAGTAGTCTGACAAGACAAATATCAGCGTGCAGTCTTTGTCCCTGCAAATAAATGGCTGCTGCTGGATTGTCCATCCATTTGCCCCTCACCTGCTGAGTTTCTGTGACTTATAATGCACTGGCCTTTTTAAGAGGAAGCTTCTCTGTAAACTGAATGCAGTCTATATTTCAGTGAAGCTTCCACTTCTTTTTCCTGTTGTTAAAATCTAAATGACTTCTATGAATCAAAATCCTTATTTTAGATAGTGATGGGCAATAAGATACGCATGAAAGGAAACACCACTTTGGAAACATGAGAATAGATGATGCAAGGTATATCTAAACAGAGGATGTCTATGAATTTAGTTTACTTTTGCACAAATAATTTAAGAATTTTAACTTACCAATTACTCTGTAATCCAAATGGGGAAAATGTAGCAGCATATTAAAATTGCCTTCTAGGAAATTGTAGGGTCACTACAAATTGTGTGTTAGCAGTTATCATGCCTATATTTTTTTATAATCCACTATAACCATTATAATGTTGAAGACAAGAATATGTTATGGGAAGAAACACACAAAGGTGACATGTAATGAGTCACACTTTTCTATGTTTCTCTCCTCTGAAATGTACATGGAGTCTGTTACATGCTTCTACCAATAGAATATGGCAAATGTGATGGGATGTCAATTCCTTGATAAGGTTACATTATAAGAGACTCCATTTTATAAGATTAAAGTGAAAGATTCTCTTGCTGACCTTTAAAAGTAAACTAACAAATCTTTGTCATGTCTATGTGGCTGAATAGATACTCTGCATATTTAACTTATCTGCAGAGTACATCATGTGAAATACCAGGCTGGATGAAGCACAACCTGGAATCAAGATTGCAGGGAGAAATGTCAATAACCTCAGATATGCAGATGGCATCACCCTTATGACAGAAAGTGAAGAAGAACTAAAAAGACTGTTGATGAAAGTGAAAGAAGAGAGTGAAAAAGCTGGCTTAAAACTCAACATTTAGAAAACTAAGATCATAGCATCCAGTCCTATCACTTCATGGCAAAAAGATGGGGAAACAATGAAAACAGTGAGAGATTTAATTTTCTTGGTCTCCAAAATCACTGCAAATGGTGACTGCAGCCATAAAATTAAAAGACACTTGCTCCTTAGAAGAAAAGCTATGACCAACCTAGACAGCATATTAAAAAGCAAAGATAGTACTCTGCCAACAAAGGCCCATCTAGCCAAAGCTATGGTTTTCCAGTAGTCATGTATGGAAGTGAGAGTTGGACCATAAAGAAATCTGAGCACCAAAGAATTGAAAGCTTTGAACTTTGGTGTTGCGGAAGACTCTTGAGAGTCCCTTGGACTGCAAGGAGATCAAACCAGTCAATCGTAAAGGAAATCAGTCCTGAATATTCATTGGAAGGACTGAAGCTGAAGCTGAATCTCCAATACTTTGGCCACCTGATATGAGGCACTGACTTATTGGAAAAGACCCTGATGCTTTGAAAGATTGAAGACAGCAGGAGAAGGGGATGGCAGAGGATGAGATGGTAGGATGGCATAGCTGACTTAAAAGACAGCAGGAGAAGGGGACAGCAGAGGATGAGATGGTAGGATGGCATAACTGACTTAATGGACATGAGTTTGAGCAAGCTCCAGGAGTTGGTGATGGACAGAGAAGCCTGGTATCCTGAAGTCCATGGAGTCGCATGGAGTCAGATATGACTGAGTAAATGAACTGAACTGATGTGGCTAGGGCAGGTGAATGGCTTCTAAGAGTTGGCTAAGAGCCAGTAAGAAATTAGGAATCTCAGTGCTACAGCCATAGGAACAACTAGATGAACTGGGAAGTTGATATCAAATTCCAGCCTAGCCAACATGTTGATTGCAGTCTTATGAGACTCTGAGCCAAGAACCCAGCTAAGCCCTGATCTGACTCCTCCACCATAGATGGAAACCAAAATAACAAGGTATTGTTTTCAACTTTTTTGAAATGTTATTTTCTAACTATGGGGGGGGGGGGTGATAGAGTCAGTCAGTCTGTCTTGCAACAACAGTTTTCAACACTTAAGAAATATATTACAGAATAGTCATAAACAGGTTGGAAGATCTGTAGATTTTTGTAGAAATTGATAAACAATGATTACATTTTGATATTTCCTTGAGCCTTGTTGCAATTATCCCCATTAATTTCATGCTTCCAGATCTAGTACAGTCATCTTTAAAATCTAGGTTAATAAACATTCAAACATTAATATACATGAAATTCTATTTTTAGTGTCACTATAACTTTTTGCGGAAGTCTGTAACTGTGAATGAAATGGAAATAAGGCAAAAGTCCATGATTCAGGACAACCATTCTAGACACTGTGATATACTTACTGGTGTGGTAATGTCAATCACATAGAAAAATGCTGATGAGAGGGAACCAAGATGGCGGAGGAATAGGACGGGAAGACCACTTTCTCCCCTACAAATTCATTGAAAGAACATTTGAACACTAAGCAAGCTCCACAAAACAACTTCTGACCTCTAGCAGAGGACATCAGACACCCAGAAAAGCAGCCCATTGTCTTTGAAAGGAGGTAGGACAAAATATAAAAGATAAAAAGAGAGACAATAGAGTTAGGGACAGAGATCCATCCCAGGAAGGGAGTCGTAATAGAGGAAGTTTCCAAACACCAGGAAACCCTCTCATGGGCGGGTCTAGGGGAAGTTTTTGAATCTCGGAGGGCAACCTAACTGGGAGGAAAAATAAATAAAACCCACAGATTACATACCTAAAAGCAACTCCCAGCAGAAAAGTACCCCAGACGCTTGCATCTGCCACCAGCAAGTGGGGGCAGAACGGAGAGGAGCGGGCAGCAGTGCTTAGGATAAGGACCAGGCCTAAATGCCCTAAGGGCAATTGGAGGGAGTTAAAGTGAGATAGCAACTTAAACTGTGGGATAGCAAGAGAGAGAGAATTAAGTTGGGAAAAGCCCTAAACTTAGGCACTACCCGTCAGTTCCCTGAATGAAGGACTGAGCAAATATCAGAGGAGAGCTAGCCGGTGGCAGACAGGCCCATCCCCCGCTGGAGGCAGGGGGAGGGGAAAGGGGCAAACTAGGATGGCACCCCCTACCAAACTGCAAACAGGCTTCCAGCTTCTAACCAAAGACTTCCTTGAGATTCTGGATGGTCGACATCCACCATGAGGGTCTCAGCTAGAGTCTAGCTCCCCAGAACAGACACAAGGCGGACCCGACCAGCCCACCTGGAAACTGAGGCTGGGACCATGGAGGGGATAAGGCGCACTGCACCCGGGGAGTGTGCGTTTGTCAAGCTCTTGGCTGCCTGAGCTGCTCCGACCAGGGAAGGCAGAAAACGCAGGCTCAACCGAGTCTGTGCTTTTGTGGAATACCCAAAAACCTGAATCTGAGTGGCATAGGCCTGGGAAGTTCATGCAATGCAGGGCCCACTCCCTGGAGAGTAGCCTGGAACCTGAGCAGTGTAGACGGGGAAAGCACACACACCCGTGAGCGGGGTCAAACCCAGTGTGGCTGGAAAATCCCTAGTGCTCCCCACACAGGCCAGTGACATTTGTCTGCAGAGCCCCTCCCTCCCCGCAGCATGACTGAACAAGCGAACCTAAACAAGAGACCACCTCCACCCGCGTGTGTCAGGGCGGAAATTAGACACTGAAGAGACTTGCAAACAGAAGCCAAAGAAACAAAGGGAACCGCTTCAGAAGTGACCGGTGCAACAGATTAAAATCCCTGTAGTTAACACCAACTACACTGGAAGGGTTCTATAGATAGCGAGAAGTGTAAGCTTGAACAAGGAGCTATCTGAAACTGAAACGAACCCACACTGCCCCCAACAGCTCCAGAGAAATTGCTAGATACATTTTTACTATTTTCTTTATTTTTAATTTAAAAACCTTTTTTATCTTTCTTTTTTTACTTTTTCTTTTTCTTTTTTTTTTTTTTTTAAGTCCTCTATTACTCCTTAATTTTCATTTTTATAACCCACTATAACCTGGCCAAAAAAAAAAAAAGGACCCTGTTTTTAAAATGAACTCCATATATATTTCTTAAATTATTTGTGTTTTTCTGGCTTTTTACTATTGCATTTTCAAGAGTCTAACCTCTACTCTAGATTTTTAATCTTTGTTTTTCAGTATTTGATATCAATTTTGGACATTTAAGAATCCAACCTTCAGTACCCATTTTTACTCAGGAGTGTGATTACTGGTTTGATCACTCTCTCCCCCTTTTGATTCTCCTTTTTCTCCCCCAGATCACCTCTATTTCCTCCCTCCCCCTTCTCTTCTCAATCCAATTCTCTGAATCTCTGTGGGTGTTCTGGGCTGTGGAGAACACTTAGGGAACAGAGTAAAACCTAGATCTATCTCTCCTCTCTTGAATCCCCCTTTTTCTCTTCCTGCTGACCTCTATCTCCTTCCTCCCTCTCCTCTTCTTCATGTAACTCTGTGAACCTCTCTGGGTGTTCCTCACTGTGGAGAATCCTTTCACCGTTAACATAGAAGTTTTATTATCAGTGCTGTATGGAGGGAGAAGTCTTGAGGCTACTGAAAGAATAAGACTGAATCCAGAGGCAAGAGGCTTAAGCCCAAAACCTGAGAACACCAGAGAACTCCTGACTACAGGGAACATTAATTAATAAGAGATCATCCAAAAGCCTCCATACCTACACTGAAACCAACCACCACCCAAGAGCCAATAAATTCCAGAGCAAGACATACCATGCAAAATCTCCAGCAACGCAGGAATATAGCCCTGAGCGTCAATATACAGGCTGCCCAAAGTCACACCAAACCCATAGACTCATCTCAAAACTCACTACTGGACACTCCAGTGCACTCCAGAGAGAAGAAATCCAGCTCCACCCACCAGAACACTGACACAAGCTTCTCTAACCAACAAACCTTGACAAGCCAAACACCCAGCCCCACCCACTGGGAGAAACCTCCACAATAAAAAGGAACCACAGACTACCAGAATACAAAAAGCCCACCCCAAAACCCAGCAATCTAAATAAGATGAAAAGGCAGAGAAATATCCCAACAGGTAAAGGAACATGAAAAATGCCCACCAAGCCAAACAAAAGAGGAGGAGATAGGGAATCTACCTGAAAAAGAATTTAGAATAATGATAATAAAAATGATCCAAAATCTTGAAAACGAAATGGAGTTACAGATAAATAACCAGGAGACAAGGATTGAGAAGTTGCAAGAAATGTTTAGCAAGGACCTAGAAGAAATAAAAAAAGAGTCAATTTAAAATGAATAATGCAATAAATTAGATCAAAAACACTCTGGAGGGAACCAAAAGTAGATTAACAGAGGCAGAAGATAGGATAAGTGAGGTAGAAGATAAAATGGTGGAAATAAATGAAGCAGAGAGGAAGAAAAGAAAAAAAAAAAAGAATTGAAAGAAATGAGGACAACCTCAGGGACCTCTGAGACAATGTGAAACGTCCCAACATTCGAATCATAGGAGTCCCAGAAGAAGAAGACAAAAAGAAAGGTCATGAGAAGATACCTGAGGAGATAATAGCTGAAAACTTCCCTAAAATGGGGAAGGAAATAGACACCCAAGTCCAAGAAACCCAGAGAGTCACAAACAGGGTAAACCCAAGGCAAAACACCCCAAGACACATATTAATCAAATTAACAAATATCAAACACAAAGAACAAATATTAAAAGCAGCAAGGGAAAAACAACATATAACACAAGGGGATTCCCATAAGGATACCAGCTGATCTATCAATAGAAACTCTTCAGCCCAGAAGGGAATGGCAAGACATACTTAAAGTTATGAAAGAGAATAAGCTACAACCCAGATTACTGTACCCAGCAAGGATTTCATTCAGATATGAAGGATAATTTAAAAGCTTTACAGACAAGCCAAAGCTGAGAGAATTCAGCACCACCAAACCAGCTCTTCAACAAATGCTAAAGGATCTTCTCTAGATAGGAAACACAGAAGGATTGTATGAACTTGAACCCAAAACAACAAAGCAAATGGCAACGGGACCATTCTTATCAATAATTACCTTAAATGTAAATGGGTTGAATGCCCCAACCAAAAGACAAAGGTTGACTGAATGGATACAAAAGCAAGACCCCTATATATACTGTCTACAAGACACCCACCTCAAAGCAAGGGACACATACAGACTGAAAGTGAAGGGCTGGAAAAGATATTTCATGCAAATGGAGACCAAAAGAAGGCAGGAGTTGCAATACTTATATCAGATAAAATAGACTTCAAAATAAAGGCTGTGAAAAGAGACAAAGAAGGACAATACTTAATGATCAAAGGATCAATCCAAGAAGAAGATATAACAATTATAAATATATATGCACCCAACATAGGAGCACTGCAATATGTCAGGCAAATGTTAACAAGAATGAAGGTGGAAATTAACAATAACACAACAACAGTGCGAGACTTTAATACCCCACTCACACCTATGGACAGATCAACTAAACAGAAAATTAACAAGGAAACACAAACTTTAAATGACACAATGGTCCAGCTAGACTTAATTGATATCTATAGGACATTTCACCACAAAACAGCCAATTTCACCTTTTTCTCAAGTGCACATGGAACCTTCTCCAGAATAGATCACATCCTGGGCCATAAATCTAGCCTTGTGAAATTCAAAAAAAATGAAATCATTCCAGTCATCTTTTCTGACCACAATGCAGTAAGATAAGATCTCAATTACAGGGAAAAAAAACTATTAAAAATTCCAACATATGGAGACTAAATAAAACGCTTCTGAAAAATGAACAAATCATAGAAGAAACCGAAAAAGAAATCAAAATATGCATAGAAAAGAATGAAAACACAACAACCCAAAACCTATGGGACACTGTAAAAGCAGGGCTAAGGGGAAGGTTCATAGCAAAACAGGCTTACCTCAAGAAATAAGAAATAAGTCAAATAAATAACCTAACTCTACACCTAAAGCAACTAGAGAAGGAAGAAATGAAGAATCCCAGGGTTAGTAGAAGGAAAGAAATCTTAAAAATTATGGCAGAAACATATGCAAAAGAAACTAAAGAGACCATAGCAAAAATTAAAAAAGCTAAAAGCTGGTTTTTTGAAAAGGTAAATAAAATTGACAAGCCGTTAGCCAGTCTCATCAGGAAACCAAGGGAGAAGAGCTAAATCAACAAAATTAGAAATGAAAATGGAGAGATCACAACAGACAACTCTGAAATACAAAGGATCATAAGAGACTACTACCAGCAGCTCTATGCCAATAAAATGGACAACTTAGAAGAAATGGACAAATTCTTAGAAAAGTATAACTTTCCAAAACTGAACGACGAAGAAATAGAAGATCTTAACAGACCCATCACAAGCACGGAAATCAAAACTGTCATCAGAAATCTTCCAGCAAACAAAAGCCAAGGTTCAGATGGCTTCACAGCTGAATTCTACCAAAAATTTAGAGAAGAGGTAACACCTATCTTACTCAAACTCTTCCAGAAAATTGCAGAAGGCAAACTTCCAAACTCATTCTATGAGGCCACCATCACCCTAATACTGAAACCAGACAAGGATGCCACAAAAAAAGAAAACTACAGGCCAATATCACTGATGAATATAGATGCAAAAATCCTTAACAAAATTCTATCAAACAGAATCCAACAACATATTAAAAAGATCATACATCATGACCAAGTGGGCTTTATCCCAGGAATGCAAAGAATCCTTAATATCTGCAAATAAATCAGTGCAATACACCACATAAACAAATTGAAAGATAAAAACTATATGATTATCTCAATAGATGGAGAAAAAGCCTTTGACAAAATTCAGCATCCATTTATGAAGAAAACTCTCCAGAAAGCAGGCATAGAAGGAACATACCTCAACATAATAAAAGCTATATATGACAAACCCACAGCAAACATTATCCTCAATGGTGAAAAATTGAAAGCATTTCCCTTAAAGTCAGGAACAAGACAAGGGTGCCCACTCTCACCACTACTATTCAACATAGTTTTGGAAGTGTTGGCCACAGCAATCAGGGCAGAAAAAGAAATAAAATCCAGATAGGAAAAGAAGAAGTAAAACTCTCACTGTTTGCAGACATGATCCTCTACATAGAAAACCCTAAAGACTCTACCAGAAAATTACTACAACTAATCAATGAATACAGTAATGTTGCAGGATATAAAATTAACACACAGAAATCCCTTGCAGTCCTATACGCTAACAATGAGAAAACAGAAAGAGAGATTAAGGAAACAATACCATTCACCATTGCAACAAAAAGAATAAAATACTTAGGAGTATATCTACCTAAAGAAAGAAAAGACCTATACATGGAAAACTATAAAACACTGATGAAAGAAATCAAAGAGGACATAAATAGATGGAGAAATATACAGTGTTCATGGATTGGAAGACTCAATATTGTGAAAATGGCTATACTACCAAAAGCAATCTATACATTCAATGCAATCCTTATCAAGCTACCAACGGTATTTTTCGCAGAACTAGAACAAATAATTTCACAATTTGTATGGAAATACAAAAAACCTTGAATAGCCAAAGCAATCTTGAGAAAGAAGAATGGAACTGGAGGAATCACCCTGCCTGACTTCAGGCTCTACTACAAAGCCACAGTCATCAAGACAGTATGGTACTGGCACAAAGACAGAAATATAGATCAATGGAACAGAATAGAAAGCCAAGAGATAAATCCACGAACCTGTGGACACCTTACCTTTGACAAAGGAGGCAAGAATATACAATGGAAAAAAAAAACAAACTCTTTAATAAGTGGTGCTGGGAAAACTGGTCAACGACTTGTAAAAGAATGAAACTAGAACACCTTCTAACACCATATACAAAAATAAACTCAAAATGGATTAAAGATCTAAATGTAAGACCAGAAATTATAAAACTCCTAGAGGAGAACGCAGGGAAAACACTCTCCGACATAAATCACAGCAGGATGCTCTATGACCCACATCCCAGAATATTGGAAATAAATGCAAAAATACACAACTGGAAACTAATTAAACTTAAAAGCTTATGCACAACTAAGGAAACTATGAGCAAGGTGAAAAGATAGCCCTCAGATTGGGAGAAAATAATAGCAAATGAAGCAAAAGACAAAGGATTAATCTCAAAAATATACAAGCAACTCCTGCAGCTCAATTCCAGAAAAATAAATGACCCAATCAAAAAATGGGCTAAAGAACTAAACAGACATTTCTCCAAGGAAGACATACAGATGGCTAACAAACACATGAAAAGATGCTCAACATCACTCATTATCAGAGAAATGCAAATCAAAACCACAATAAGGTACCATTACACGCCACTCAGGATGGCTGCTATCCAAAAGTCTACAAGCAATAAATGCTGGGGAGAGGGTGTGGAGAAAAGGGAACCCTCTTACACTGTTGGTGGGAATGCAAACTAGTACATCCACTATGGAAAACAGTGTGGAGATTCCTTAAAATACTGGAAATAAAACTGCCATATGACCCAGCAATCCCACTTTTGGGCATACACACCGAGGAAACCAGATCTGAAAGAGACACGTGCACCCCAATGTTCATCGCAGCACTGTTTATAATAGCCAGAATATGGAAGCAACCTAGATGTCCATCAGCAGACGAATGGATAAGGAAGCTGTGGTATATATACACAGTGGAATATTACTCAACCATTAAAAAGAATTCATTTGAATCAGTTCTGATGAGATGGATGAAACTGGAGCCCATGATACAGAGTAAAGTAAGCCAGAAAGATAAAGACTGATACAGTATACTAACGCATATATATGGAATTTAAAAAGATGGTAATAATAACCCAATATGCAAAATTGAAAAAGAGACACAGATGTACAGAACAGACTTTGGGATTCTGTGGGAGAACGCGAGGGTGGGATGTTCTGAGAGAATAGCATTGAAGCAAGTATACTATCAAGGGTGAAACAGACCACCAGCCCAGGTTGGACTCATGAGACAAGTGCTCAGGGCTGGTGCACTGGGAAGACCCAGAGGAATGGGATGGGGAGGTATGCGGGAGGGGGGATCGGGATGGGGAACACATGTAAATCCATGGCTGATTCATGTCAATATATGGCAAAAACCACTACAATATTGTAAAGTAATTAGCCTCCAACTAATAAAAATAAATGAAAAGAAAAAACAAAAGAAAAAGAAAAATGCTGACGAAAAAACACCTTAAAGTTTATATATACCATATAAATTTTCAATAGTCACATAAAACATGAAGATAAGTTGCCTGTGGTGCTTCAAAATAATTTTTTATCCACTACATTAGAATTCAAAGGTCAGGATGCAGATATGATTTGTATATTGTAAGTAGGCACGCTCTTCAGTTATTTTATAAAAGACCCTGGATTGAATTACAATTTTCTATAGAGAAAATAATCCTTTGATAGTATTATAAATAATGCGAAAATTAAAGCCTTGTCTCATGACCATTGCTATTTTACAAAAAAAAAAAAAAAAAACAAAGAAAGAAAGAAAATGGGGACTTAATGAAACTTAAGTGATAGATCATTGTACTTAGAAGATTAAAAAAAACTTACTTTAATTGAAGTTTATTGAAGTTTTAATTTTAAATTTGTTAACCCTCTCCCCAGGGAAATTTGAACAATATAATTTTAAACACTAGAAAATCTAGAAAAATTTAAAGATAACTGTTCAGTTCAGTTCAGTTGCTCAGTCGTGTCCGACTATTTGTGATCCCAGTAACAGCAGCACACCAGGCCTCCCTGTCCATCACCAACTGCCGGAGTCTACCCAAACCCATGTCCATTGAATTGGTGATGCCATCCAGCCATCTCATCCTCTGTCATCCCCTTCTCCTCCTGCCCTCAATCTTTCCCAGCATCAGGGTCTTTTCAAATAAGTCAGCTCTCTGCATCAGGTGACCAAAATATTGGAGTTTCAGCTTCAACATCAGTCCTTCCAAAGAATACCCAGGACTATCTAAAATCCATTTTGTACCATGCATCAACATTTTCAGCATGAGCTTTTATTGTACCCTGGTCCACTTAGCACCATAATGTCCCTGTACTATAACTGAGAATCAATGTATGGTCTAAATTTTATCAGTATACATTTAGTAAATATCAATTTATTTGATATGAAGCAATATTTCAAAATTTGGTGTGCTTCAGAGTAAGCAAGTAAATAGGATCAGAATCAGAAATTATGAAACTTTTTTTTTTCATTTCTGTGACTGTTAATTTTTTATCGACTTGACTAAACTACAGTATCCAAATTTTTCCTCAAATACCAGTTTAAATATTGCTGTGAGGGTATTTCTGGTGAGATTAATATTTAAATCAGTACATTTTAGTAAGGAAGATTTATCTCCATAATGTGGGTGGACCATATTCACTCAGTTGAAAGCCTTACACAGAAAAAAAAAAAAAAAAACACAACCTGATATCTCCCAAAAGAAAGAGGATTCTGCCTCCAGAATGTCTTTAGATTTGAGCTGCAAAATCAACAACTCTTCCCTGGGTCTCTAATCTTCCAATTTGCCCTGTAGAATTCAGAATTTACAGCTTCCATGGTTCTGTCAGGCAATTCCTAAAAAATCTCTCTGTCTCTGTCTCTCTCCCTGTGTCTCTCTCTCCCTGTCAACACACACAAGCACACACACCCTACATCTTTTTGGTTTTGATTCTCTAGGGAACTCTAATACAGATTTTGATATCACAAGTGGTTCTAAAGGAACAGAATCTTAAGGATCAATTTTCTGAATTGATTGTGGGGTTTCTAGAATTGCTTTTCTAATTTGATTTGATTTTAAAATTAAATTGTTATATTTCCAGTAGGAAATAGAGAACTGGTAATTTACAGTGTGATGATGAAAAGGAAATACTGTTGGATTTCTGTCTAGATTCAAATATCTGTTATTATTTACTAGTATGTTATTAGTTATTATTATGATGTCTGTCAAATATCTGAGAATTAAAAATACCATCATAAAATGTTCCTCATTAAATATTTATAAAAAGCAAGGTTCTGAGTGGCCTTGTCTTTGATACTTTGTTTTTGTTTGTTTTGTTTTGTTTTCAAAATAATGAGTGTAATGAGATTGGACAGTTGTTCCTAACTGAACTGGACAAAGTGGGAAAAGGAGAGTCTGAGCTCAAGAATTATAATTCCCAGCTCAAGTGTATAAATGACCTGGAAGTTTTAATGTCTGCCCTAAAAGAAACCAAACCTAGGCTCTTGTTCTCTGTGTGTCCAAATCACAGTACAAATTCAATTCTCAAATTGCAGGTGTCTGCAGCTAAAATGAGGGCATTGATTGGGAAGAAACGGGAGCCTGAAAATTAAAATAAGTCTTTATGGGAAAATTCTGCTGATACTGGGGTTAGTGGAACTCTAAATTCTAATTAGTCTTCTTTGCTTGTAGAAGCAGCCCCTCTCCAACTCTGTCTGAGAAGATTAACTTGCTGTGACTGGAGAAACTGCAATGGCTTACCCTGAGGTAACTGCCTTGGAAGAAACTACTGGTTCTCCTCAGGACCTATCCCACCACCCCTCTTTTTTCTAGAACTATTTTTGTTATTGTTTTTCAGTTGCTAAGTTGTGTCCAACTTCTCGAGACCTCATGGACTGTAGCACACTGGGCTCCTCTGAATTCAACTATCTCCCAAAGGTTGCTCCACTTTATGTTCATTGAGTCAGTGGTGCTATCTAACCACCTCATCCTCTCCTGTCTCCTTCTCCTTTTGCCTTTAATCTTTCCAGAATCAGGGTATATTCAATGAGTTGGCTCTTCACATCAGATGGTAAAAGAACTGGTGCTTCAGCCTCAGCAACAGTCCTTCCAATTAATGTTTGGGGTTGATCTCCTTTAGGATTGACTTGTTTGATCTCCTTGCAGTCCAAGAGACTCTCAAGAATCTTCTCCATCTCCACAATTTGAAAGCATCAATTCTTTGGCACTCAGACTTCTTTATGGATCAACTCTCACATAAACACATGAATGTTAGTCACTCAATTGTGCCTGACTCTTTGTGAACCCATGGAATGTAGCCCACCAGGCTCCACTGTCCATAGGCTTCTCTAGGCAAGAATACTGGGGTGGGTTGCCATGCCCTTCTCCAGGGGATCTTCCTGACCCAGGGATTGAACCAGGGTCTCCCACATTGGAAGCAAACTCTTTACCATCTGAGCCCCCAAGGAAGCCCTATATACATGACTACTGGAAAAACCATACCTTTGACTATAATGACATTTTTCAGTAAAGTGATGTGTTTGCTTTTTAATATGCTGTCTAGGTTTTTCATAGCTTTCCTTCCAAGGAGCAAGAGCCTTTTAATTTCATGGCTGCAGTCACCTTCCACAGTGATTTTGGAGCCCAAGAAAATAAAATCTGTCACTGTTTCCACTTTTTCCCCTTCTATTTGCCATGAAGTGATGGAACCAGAGGCCATGATCTTAGTTTTTTGAATGCTTAGTTTTAGGCCAGCTTTTTCACTCTCCTTTTTCATCCTCATCAAGAGGCTCTTTAGTTCCTCTTCAGTTTTTGTCATTAGAGGTGTCATATGCATATCTGATGTTGATATTTCTCCTGACAATCTTGATTCTCGCTTATTATTCATCCAGCCTGGCATTTCTCAAGATGTATTCTGTGTATAAGTTAACTAATGAGGATGACAATACACAGATTTGACCTTCTCTTTTTCCAATTTTGAACCAGTCCGTTGTTCCATGTCTGGTTCTAACTATTGCTTATTGACTTGCATACAGGTTTCTCAGGAGACAAGTAAGGTAGTCTGGTACTCTCATCTCTTGAAGAATTGTCCACAGTTTGTTGTGGTCCACACAGTCAAAAGTTTTAACAAAGTCAATGAAGCAGAAGTAGATGTTTTTCTGTAGCTCCAATCCTAGCAAGTGTTAAAGTTGAAGTACAAAATATGACCCAGAGGGAAGTGTGAACAATTATTTCAGATATAAAATGGCAAAATGTTTCTCACTAATAATAAGTCTGAAATGATATTATATTATTGAAATATATTAATTCCATATGAAATTGGTTTTCAGATTGAATAAATCTAAATATATTGATTTCCTACAATGTGTAAGTTATTCTATAACAGCCTCATTTTATTTCTTTGTGAACTCTTCTAAGCTTTTTTATATTTTCTTTGTAACTTCTCATGCTAGTTGGTACCATCAACTTTGATTTTAATTTTAGCATCTAGATGCTTAAAATCCCTATAACTCTCCTCTAACTTCACTTCTATTCATGTAGTTTCTTATTTAACATTTCTACTTGAATGTCTCACAGACATACTAATTCAATATATCTAAAACTGAACTCAACATTTTTCACTTCAAATCCACTTTTCTTATAGTAAATGGAATTACCAGCCACTCAATTTGCTAGTGCCAGAAACCTAAGATGATTCATCCTACACATTCCTGACCTAATTCTTTCTCTGGAATTCATTCACTTCCCTCCATTTCTAATAACTGCCATCCTAGTTCAAATAGTTATTATTTTTAAAGTTGACTACTAAAAACTCTTCTCATCAGTCTCTTTCTATATACATTTTCTACTTACAATTCAGTCTCTACATAGTCCTTAATTAAATATAAGTTTGGTCATTATACTATCTTGCTTATTCAGTCCATTGAACATGCAATGAACTTTTTCATTCAAATATTTTCACAAGATATTCCTTAAATATGGAAAAATGTTCACTCCCACTTTTAACTAACTTAGCCTAGCTAACTCCTTCTTTCTTTTTAATGTCTCAGATTAAATATCACTTCATGTAAACTTTTTCTGATAAGCCAAACTTGGTTTCCCTATAACACACTCAAAATACTTCATCATAAATCTTGCAAAAACTTATTCAGTTTCTATTTTCTCTGACAATTATTCATTTCTAAGAGGGAAAACACAATATTTGCAAAAACCTACTGGAACAAATCACAATATTAAAAAAAATCTGTCATTCATGAGACAAGTAATGAGATCATCCACACTGATAAGAGTTGAAGTATAAAATGAGAACATATTTTCTGTCTTTAATAGCAATCTATAAGTCATTGAGAGCTTGGCCACACACCATAGATTATCTCACATGTGTCTAGTTCAAGATTTACCCTAGGAAATAAAAGAAATGAAGAAAGTTATTTTTCAAGAGTTTGGGACAAAAGAACAAGATAGTGGAGGAGTAGGTGGACATGAACACATCAGGAATACTTCTTCAAATGCAGAGGATCTCACATAGCACCAGCTGAGAGCTAACAGGAATCCCTGACCACCAGAAAGGATTATATATATCCACACAAAATTCGATAGGATGAAGGAAGGAAGGAAAAAAGAGGAGAAGAGTGAATGCAACTTGACCTGCACCTAGGTGATGAAGGAACTGAAGCAGGGGAGAGATCCCCACATCATAATAAAAAATTTGGGATAGAGGGGAGGCATCTGATACTGTTGGAGAGCACAGCAGCTGATCTATGATGGTCTGAATGGAGTGAGAAGCACACAGCCTTACCTACTCTGGATAGGGAGGAGGGTCCTTCAATATTTGCGGTGACTGTGGGCTGGAGTATAGGGATTGGAAACCAATCCCAGGGCAAGGACTGTTGTTGATTCTGGGGAGACGACATGCGGGGACATGAGGGAGGAGATTGCAGCAGGAAATGCCCTTGAAGGAAATCCAGGTAGCCATGGAGGTGGGACGATACTACTGAGTCATGCACAGGGGGTGGAGCCATCACAATAGCCTCACTCTCCCTACAAGTGGGCGCTGGCAGCTGACCAATAGAGAAAGCCCCAAAAGAGGGTGGCCCTTTGAGTTCCTGATGCACTGATCAATAGAGAAATATTTCAGACAGGGTGAACATTTGAGCACTTGCTGTGCTGAACAATAGAGAAAGACCCCAGCCAGGGGGATTTTTTGAGCACCTGCTGTGCCAAGCAATAAAGAAAGATCCCAGCCAAGGAAACCCTTTGAATACAGTTGCCAGAGGATAGAAAAAGACTCTAATAGCACCTTGTCTCATGCATCCATGGCCACTGGCATCCCTGCACACCTGGTGCTGTGAAGTTCCCCATGATCCAAACAACTGTACCACCTCCACGTCACTGGGGCAGACCCAAGTCTCCCAGGGCAGCCTCAGTAGCAAATTCCTGTGGATGACCCACATGCAAAGGGGAGATAAAACCACAATTTAATTCCAGGGACAGAGTGATTAATGATGAGGATCGAAAATCTTTCCTCTAGCTGTACAAGATGAGGATTAAAGCAACACAATCAATTAGGTATACTCTGTGTCTATGGAATGTATAAAAGGACAATGAGATTCCACACAAAAGGAAACTCACTAGCTCTGGCAACCATGGACCTTGGGAGCAAGTACATGCAAGAGTAGGGCCAAATTAGAGTCTGATGTGTCCCTGTTGCAGAGAAGAAACTAATTCTGATTCTATGTTGGAAAGTGTTTCTTTGACTTGCTTTTCAGTGCTTTTGTTATCATAATCACAAATAATGGCTTTTTATAAAGAAACCTACACCTCTGCCAGACTGTAAACTAAAGTGCTTCCCTACCACCTCTCCCTCCCTTTCACTTTACTTCCTCACTGCCTCTCCCTGTCTGTTGTGCCTTTTGACTTTAATTCCTATATTGCCTCTCTCTCTAGCTCTGTAAAAGGACCTGTCTTCCAGACTCTGACAAGATGGTTATTCTGAGACACTAGGCTGTCATCTTTTCAGTCAGCCAGCTTTCCAAATAAAGTCATATTCCTTACACTCTGTAAACATTTTTCTCTCTCTCTCTTTTTTTTTTCCTGTTTCTCTTACTTTTTCTAATTTTTCCTCTTTTTCTTTCCTTTTCATATTGTTTTCATATTCTTTCTTTATTATTCCTTTAATTTTTATTTGAATAAGCTATTTTCTCCATTTTTAAAATGCCATATTTAAATAAATTTATTTTCTTATTTTCTTATTTTTTACAGTCATGATTGTGCTCTTCTTTTTTGACTCATTTTTTTTAATCATTTTTTGCCTCTATTTTCTCTCTTTTTTCTCTTTGTAAGTGTGCAAGTTTTTCAGATGCTCCTGGCTAATGAGTGCTGCTTTCACCAGTAGTCTTAGAGTTTTGTCCTCTCTGCTGTCAGGCCTGTGAAGTCTTGGTAAGGGGTTGAACCTGAAATCCCAAGGTAGGAAACTGGATTCCAGGACTTTGGATCACTAGAGAACTCCCAATCTCATGGAATATTAATTGATGAAAAACTAAAGCCTCCAAAGGCTTCCATCTCAACATTAAGGCAAAGACCCACCCAAAGGCCAGAAAGATTCAGTGCCAGATGCCTCAATCAAACCATTAGCAAGACAGAAACACAACCATGCCCATTAGTAGAAAGATTGCCCAAAGCCATACCAGGCCCATAGACACCCAAAACACACCACTGGACATGGCACAGCCCTTCAAAGACATGATATACTGCTCCATCCACCAGAGCATAGGCACAAGTCCTCCCAATCAGGAAACCTTCACAAGTCATTGGCCCAATCCCACCCACGGGGGGCATACTACACAATTAAGAAAAATTATGACTCTCCAGACTGAAGAAAGGAGACCCTGAAACACGATAAATTAAACAAAATGAAAGAGAAACATGCAGCAGATGGAGGAATATATTAAAAGCTCACAAGAACAAACAAATGAAATAAGCAGTCTACCTGAAAAGGACTTCTGAGTACTGACAGTAAAAATGATCCAATATCTTGGAAATAAAATGGAGGCACAGATAAATATACTGGAGGCACAGACTGGGAAAATACAAGAAAGGTTTAACAAGGACCTAGAAGAATTAATGGACAGATGATCAGCAATGCACAACAAAATAACTGAAATTAAAGTTACACTCCAATACTTTGGCCACTTGATGAGAAGAACTGAGTCTTTGGAAAAGACCCTGATGCTAGGAAAGATCGAAGGCAGGAGGAGAAGGGAATGACAGAGGATGAGGTGGTTAGATGGCATCACGGACTCAATGGACATGAGTTTGAGCAAGCTCAGGGAGTTGGTGATGGACAGGGAAACCTGGTGTGCTGCAGTCCATAGGGTTGTGAGAGTCAGACACGACTTAGCAACTGAACTAAAAGATACACTAGAGGGAGCCAATATCAGACTATCTGAGGCAGAAGGACAGATAAGTGAGCTGGAAAATAGAATGATGGAAATAACAGAGCCAAAGTAGAATAAAGGAAAAAAAAAAAAAGAATGAGGACAGTTTCAAAGATCTCTGGGACAATATTAGAATAATACGGGTCCCAGAAGAAAAGAAAGGGTATGAGAAATATTTGAGGAGATTGTAGTCATAAATTTTCCTAATGTGGAAAAGGAAATAATCATCCAAATCCAGGAAGCTCAGAGATTTCCAAACAGGATAAACCCCAGGAGAAGCACGCCAAGACACATATTAATCAAACTAACAAAAATTAATCACAAAGAACAAATATTCAAAGCAGGAAGGGAAGAGCAACAAATAACGTACAAGGGGATCCACATAAGGCTACCAGCTGATCTTTCAATAGAAACTTTACAAACGAGAAGGGAGTTGCAGTATGTACTTAAAGTGATAAAAAGAAAAAAAAAAAAAACTAAATTTAAGATTATTCTATCCAGCAAGGATATCATTCACATTTGAAGGAGAAATAAAAAACTCTACAGACAAGAAAAATTTAAGAAGATTCAGCATCACTAAAACAGCTTTACAAAAAATGCTAAAGGAACTTCACTCGACAGGAAACACTAGGGAAAGATAAGGCCTATGAAAACAAATTAAAAACAATAAAGTGAATAGTCATAGGATCATACTTATAAATAATTACAATAAATGTAAATGGTCTAAAACTCCACACAAAGAACCAGATTGGCTGAATGGATACAAAAATTATAACCCAATATATGCTCTCTACAAGAGACCTACCTCAGATCTAAGGACACATACAGACTGAAAGTGAGGGGTTGGAAAAAGATATACCATGCAAATTGAAATCAAAAGAAAGTGGGAGTAACAATACTTATCAGATAAAATAGACTTTAAAATAAAGACCATTACAAGAGACAAAGAAGGACACTACATGATAATCAAGGGATCAATCCAAAAAGAAAATATAACAATTATAAATATATATGCACCTAACATAGGAGCACCAAAGTAAATAAGTCAAATGGTAACAATAATCAAAATGGAAGTAAACAGTAACACAATAATAGTGGGGGATTTTACACCCTACTCACACTAATAAACAGATCATCCAGATAGAAAATTAATAAAGAAACACAAGCTTTTTAAATGATATATTGGGCCAGTTGCAATTAATTGATATCTATAGGGCATTTCATCCAAAAACAGCAGATTTCACTTTTTTCTCAAGTGCACATGGAAATTTCTCCAGGATAGATAGATAGTATCTTGAGTCACAAATCAAGCTTTGGTGGACATAGAAAAATTGAAATCATTTTGAGCATCTTTTCTGAATAAAATGCTATAAGAATAGATACAATTTACTGGGGGAAAAAAAACTACAAAAACAAATAAACACACGGAGGCTAAGCAATAAACTTCTGAATAACCAATAGATCACCGAATAAATCCAAAAGGAAACCAAAATACACCTAGAAAGAAAATACAATGAAAACACAACAACTCAAAACCTATGGGGTGCACTAAAAGCAGTTCTAAGAGGGAATTTCATACCAATACAAGTCTACCTCAAGAAATAAGAAAAACATTGAATTAACTTAACCTTACACCTAAAGCAACTAGAAAAAGAAGAAAAAAATACCCTCAAAGTTGGTAGAAGGACAGGAATCATAAACATGAGAGCAGAAATAAATGAAAAAGAAATGAAGGAGACAATAACAAAGATCAATAAAATTAAAAGCTGATTCTTTGAAAAGATAAACAAAATTGACAAACTATTTGCCAGACTCATGAAAAATAAAGGGAAAAGACCCAAGTCAATGAAATTAGAAATGAAAAAAAAAAAAGTTACAACAGACAACACAGAAATACAAAGGATCACAAGAAACTACAGTGAGCAATTATACGGCAATAAAATGGTCAATCTTGAAAAATACAGCAAATTCACAGAAAAGTACAGACTTCCAAAACTGAACCAAGAATAGAAATTATAAACAGACCAATCACAAGCACAGAAACCAAAACTGTAACCAAAAATCTTCTAATGAACAAAAGCCCAGGACCAGATTGTCTCATAGGTATATTCTACCAAAAGTTTAGAGAAGAGGTACATTTATCCTGTTCAATCTCTTCCAGAAAATTGTACAGGAAGGAAAACTCCCAAACTCATTCTATGGTGTCACCATCAACCTGATACCAAAATCAGACAAAGATGTCACAGAAAAAGAAAATTACCCAATATCACTGATGAACATGGAAGCAAAAATTCTCAACAAAATTCTAGCAAACAGAATCCAACAACACATTAAAAGAATGAGATGTCATGATCAAGTGAGCTTCATTCCCAAGGATGCAAGGATCCTTATATGTACACAAAGCAATCAATATGATACACCATATAAACAAATTTACAGGTAAAAATCATATGATCACCTCAATATATGTAGAGAAAGCTTTTGATAAAATTCAACATCCATTTATGGAAAAAATCTCGCCAGAAAGAAGACATAGAAGGGACATAACTAAGCATAATAAAGGTCATAGATGACAAACTCACGGCAAACATTATTCTCAACAGTGAAAAACTAAAAGCATTTCCTCTGAGATGAGGAATAAAACAAAGGTGCTCATTCTTGCCACTATTATTCAACATAGTTTTAGAATTCCTAGATACAGAAATCAAGGGGAAAAAAAAGAAATGAATGGGATCCAGAACCATCACCGTTTGCAAATGACATACTATACATGGAAAACTCTAAAGATGCCATCAGAAAATTACTAGGGCAGATGACAATACTATACATAGAATACTCTAGCAATACCACAAGAAAATTACTAGCGCTTATCAATGAATATAAGAAAGTTGCAGGAACTAAAATTAATACACAGAAATTCATTGTATTCTTATACACTGACAATGAAAAATCAGAAAGAGAAATTAAGGAAATAATCCCATTCATCACGGCAACAAAAAGAATAAAATACCTAGGAATAAACGTAAGGAGACAAAAGAACTTTATAGAGAAAACTATAAGAAACTGATGAAACAAATCAAAGATGACACAAAATCAGATGGAGAGATATATCATGTTCTTGGATTGGAAAAGTCAATACTGTGAAAATGACTATACTACCCAAAGCAATCTACAGATTCAATGCAATCCCTATCAGGCTAACAATAGTATTTTTCATGAAATTAGAACAATTTCACAATTTGTATAGAAACATACAAGACATGAATAGCCAAAGCAATGTTGAGAAAGAAGAATGGAGCTGGAGGAACCAATCTGCTTGACTTCAGACTATAATACAAATATACAGTCATCAAGACAATATGGTACTAGTACAAAAACAGAAATATAGATGAATGGACAAAGACAGAAAGCCCAGACCTAAATCCATGCACCTATGGGCACCTTATTTTTTAAAAAGGAGGCAAGGATACACAGTGGAGTAAAGCTGCCTCTGCAATAAGTGGTGCTGGTTAAATTGGACAGCTGCATGTAAAAGAATGAAATTAGAACACTTTCTAACACTATACACCAAATAAGCTCAAAACAGATTAAAGACCTAAATGTAAAATCAGAAACTATAAAACTCTTAGAAGGAAACCATAGGCAGAACACTCTTTGCCATAAATTACAGCAAAATCCGCATGATCCACCTCCTAGAGTAAAGCAAATAAAACAAAAATAAACAAATGAGACCTAATTAAGCTTAAAAGCTTTTGCACAGCAAAGGAAACTATAAACAAGGTGAAAAGACAACCCTCACATTGGGAAAAAATATAATAGGATATGAAGCAACTGACAAAGGATTATTCTCCAAAATATATAAACAGCTCATGCAGCTCAATACCAGAAAAACATACAAACCAATAAAAAAGTGGGCAGAAGACCTAAACAGACATTTCTCCACAGAAGACATACAAGTGGCTAATAAACACATGAAAGAATAATCAACATCACTCATTATTAGAAAAATGCAAAGCAAAGCTCTGGGACAACCCAGAATGATGGGGTGGGGGGGGGGTTAGGATGGTGGCACACATGTGCAGCCATGGCTGACACACGTTGATGTATGGCAAAAACCACCACAATATTGTAAAGTAATTAGCCTCTAATTAGAATAAATTAATTAAAGAAAAAACTATAATGAGACATCATCTCACACCTGTCAGAACGGTCATCATCAAAAAGTCTACGAACAAGAAATTCTGGAGAGTGTATGGAGAAAAGGGAATCTGCTTGCACTCTTGGTGGGAATGCAAATTGATATAGCAACTATGGAGAACAGTAGGGAGATTCCTTGAAAATATGGGAATATAGCTACTATATGACCCCAAAATCCCACTACTGGGCATGCACCTTGAGAAAAACATAATTGAAAAAGACACATGAAACCCAATATTCATAGCAGCACTCTTTACAATAGCTAGGACATGGAAGCATTGTTGATATCCATTGGCAGATGAATGGATAAATAATTTGTGGTATATATGCATAATGGAATATTCAGTTCATTTCAGTTCAGTCACTCAGTCGTGTCCGACTCTTTGCGATCCCATCAATCGCAGCACGCCAGGCCTCCCTGTCCATCACAAACTCCTGGAGTTTACTCAAACTCATATCCATCGAGTTGGTGATGCCATCCAGCCATCTCATCCTCTGTTGATCCCTTTTCCTCCTGCCCCCAATCCCTCCCAGTATCAGGGTCTTTTCCAATGAGTCAACTCTTCGCATGAGGTGGCCAAAGTATTGGGGTTTCAGCTTCAACATCAGTCTTTCCAATGAACACCCAGGACTGATCTACTGGTTGGATCTCCTTACAGTCCAAGGGACTCTCAAGAGCCTGCTCCAACACCACAGTTCAAAAGCATCAATACCAACCAGCTCAGGTTGGGTACATGAGACAAGTGCTCGGGCCTGGTGCACTGGGAAGACCCAGAGGGATCGGGTGGAGAGGGAGGTGGGAGGGGGGACTGGGATGGGGAATACATGTAAATCCATGGCTAATTCATTTCAATGTATAACAAAAACTACTGTAATGATGTAAAGTAATTAGCCTCCAACTAATAAAAATAAAAAAAATAAAAATAAAAAAAATAATAATAAAAAAAAAAAAAAGCATCAATTCTTCAGTGCTCAGCTTTCTTCACAGTCCAACTCTCTCATCCATACCTGACCACTGGAAAAACAATAGCCTTGACTAGACAGATCTTTGTTGGCAAAGTAATGTCTCTGCTTTTTAATATGCTATCTAGGTTGGTCATAACTTTCCTTCCAAGGAGTAAGTGTCTTTTAATTTCATGGTTGCAATCACCATCTGCAGTGATTTTGGAGCCCCCCAAAATAAAGTCTGACACTGTTTCCACTGTTTCCCCATCTATTTGCCATGAAGTGATGGGACCAGATGCCATGATCTTAGTTTTCTGAATGTAAAGCTTTAAGCCAACTTTTTCACTCTCCTCTTTCACTTTCATCAAAAGGCTTTTTAGTTCCTCTTCACTTTCTGCCATAAGGGTGGTGTCATCTGCATATCTGAGGTTATTGATACTCAGCCATAAAAAGGAATAGATTTGACTCAATTCTAGTAAGATGGATGAACATAGAGCCTATTATATATTAGATAAGTTAGAAAGAGAAAGATAAATATGGTATATTAGCTCATATGTATGGAAACTAGAAAGATGATACTGGTGAACCTATCTGCAAGGCAGCAATGGAGATGCAGACATGGAGAACAGACTCGAGGATGCAGTGTGGGAAAGGAGAAGATGAGACAAATCGAGAGAGTAACATTGAAACATTTACATTACCATATGTAAAACTAGATAGTCAGTGGAAATTTACTTTATAACACAGAGAGCTCAAATCTGGTGCTCTGTGACAACCTAGAGGATTTGGATGGGGTGGGAAGTGGGAGCGAGGTTCAAGAGGGAGAGGACACATATATACTATGGCTGATTTATGTTGACGTATGGCAGAAACCAACACAATATTGTAATGCAATTATCCTCCAATTAAAAATAAATAATTTTGTAATTAACAAAAAAGATTTTGAGACATTTATAATACAAAGATGTGTATCATACATAAAACTATATTTATGTATTTATCGTTCAGGTTCAGCTTAAAACAATATTGAAAAGGTAAATTCCATTTTAAATTTGCTGAAAACATCCATTTTGTGATTATGGGATACTTTTTAACTTTAGTCACCTACAATGTGAAACACTGCTAACTGCTTACAAAAGATTCACATCTTTCTTATTAATATAAGCATTCTTAAGGTATCAAAAAAGCTTAATTACTTCATTTATGAAGCTTCTTTTGCATCTAGAAGTGATCATGTGACAAAATTATGAATATATAAAATAGTTTTGGGGAGAGATTTGGCATTTCTTGTGTAAGATGTCAATGTTTTAATCTTTATCACTTTTTATTATTCTTCAATGGAATTTGAATGATATGATTAGAATAGGAGCATCCACTTTATAAATTATTTTTAAATTTGGCTGCTTTGGGTCTTAGTTGCAGCATGCAGATCTTTGTTAGGGCATTTGGGCTTAGTTGCCCCATGACGTGGGATGTGTGGATGTGAGTTCTTTCCCCAACCAGGGATGAAACCTACCTTCCCTACATTGCAAGGTGATTTCTTAACCACTGGAACATCAGGATAAGCCCCCATTTTGTAATTTTGAATATAGAAATACTATACTAAGGATGACTGAACAGAAAGATAGGAGACTGAGGACATTTTATAGAAGTTGCAGCAGTTCTAGAAGGCCCAGTATCCACACTCTTTGCTTCTTGATATTTGGGAAAGTTAAACCCTTATCGGTTAAGTCTGAGTAATTGGGTTTCTCTTTTGTACATTTTATATTGTATCTTGTTTGACATTGTTATCGACTGTGGCAGGATTGGCTTTTTTGTAATTTAAAGAATAATGAAATTATCATTTTAGTACATAACTTATTTAATCATATTACACAAAATATGAATATTTAGCTGTATAAAATTTCATAAAGTGAGCAGAAAAGTGTAACCATCACCAATATCATGAAAAAAATAACACTCTAGGAATCCCCATTGCTCCCTGTTCTAGTCACTATTTAAAACCAGTCTGTACCTTGATTTCTTTTTTTTTTTTTGTACCTTGTTTTCTACTGTCTATTTTATAACTTTATATGAATGGAAAAACAAATGTGTACTATTTTGTCTAGCTTCTTTTGTCAAGCATTATGTTTGTGAAATTCACCCATGTTGTTGCTTATTGAAGTAATTCACTCATATTCATTATTTTATAGCAGTATTTTCAATGTGTGACTCCCAGACCAGCAGAATCAGGATCACCTGAGAACTTGTTAGTCATGCAACTTATTGGGTTCCACCCAAGAACTTTTGAATTAGAAATTCTGAATTTATGCTAAATTGCACTCAGGATCATGATGCATGCTAAGTTGAAAATTGCTGCTATATAGAGATCCACTGTAAAACGAAACACTATTTTTCCTTTATATTGATCCACATTTGGTTATTCATAGTTTGGGCTAGAAGCTGAAAACAATTTTTTATAAAAGGCCAGAGAGTAAAGCTGTTTGGCTTTAGATATACAGTTATATGGCAGCTCCACAACTCCGCCATTGCAGTGAGAAAGCAGATATAGATGAGAATGAACATGACTGTGTTCCAATAGAATTTTATTTACCAAGATAGATGGCAGACAAAATTTGACCTGCTGACCATAGTTTGCCAATCCTGGGTAGGGTCATTATATATCATACCACCATGATTATCTTCATACCAGTTTTTGATGAGCATTTGTCTATTTTACAGTTAAGTACATAACTAGAATTGGCATTTCTTGGTTACAGCATAAGTACAGATTCAGTTTAGGTAGGCTCTACCCAATATGTTTTTAAAGTATGCAAATTTTTAGTCCTGTGAGTAGTATATGATTATTCCAGTTAGTCTATATAAGCACTGATACTTGGTATTTTCATTCTTCTTCATTTTAAATCCTGAATGACATCTAAAAATAATTAAATAACTTCATGAAATTCAGGGCTATATTTTATTGCAATAAAGCACATTATAGCTAGATTGAATAAAAACAGATTGTACATTTGTATATTATTCTGTTTCTTATATACTATTATGTAGTTATACATTTCAAAAGAGATGGCAGTTTAAAATGAGACATTAATTCAAAGAAAAGATTAAAATAGTTCTCTTCATATATCACAGAAATCTTACAAGTAATTGGTGACTAAAAATTAAATAAACTATACAAATGTAATTTAAAGCTGTGAGAATGGGTTTATAAAGGCATATCAAAAGATATCAATATTATCAATATTAAAATACTAAATTACTAGCAGAAATAAAATATTGTCATTTTAGTATTTCATGTATTTTAAAAATAATGCTCAGAGAATATCAAGCAGGACAAATACTAAGAAATCTATACCTAGGTATATTTTATTCAAACTATAGAAAATCAAAGACGATGGGAAAAAAAAATACTTGAAAGAAGCAAGGGGGCGGGTGTACACCTTACCTAGAGAAAATCAATAAAATAATTATATTGAACTTCTCTTCAGATGGGCTTCCCTGGTGGCTGAGGAGACCTGGGTTTGATCTCTGGGTCAGAAGATCCCCTGGAGAAGGAAATGGCAACCCACTCGAGTATTCTTTTTTTTCCCCCTTTATTTTTATTAGTTGGAGGCTAATTACTTTACAATATTGTAGTGGTTTTTGTCATATTTTGACATGAATCAGCCATGGAGTTACTTGTATTCCCCATCCCGATACCCCCTCCCACCTCCCTCTCCACCCGATCCCTCTGGGTCTTCCCAGTGCACCAGGCCTGAGCACTTGTCTCATGCATCCAGCCTGGGCTGGTGATCTGTTTCACCCTAGATAATATACATGTTTCAATGCTGTTCTCTTGAAACATCCCACCCTCGCCTTCTCCCACAGAGTCCAAAAGTCTGTTCTGTACATCTGTGTCTCTTTTTCTGTTTTGCATATAGGGTTATCATTAACGTCTTTCTAAATTCCATATATATGTGCTAGTATACTGTAATGGTCTTTACCTTTCTGGCTTACTTCACTCTGTATAATGGGCTCCAGTTTCATCCATCTCATTAGAACTGATTCAAATGAATTCTTTTTAATGGCTGAGTAATAGTCCATGGTGTATATGTACCACAGCTTCCTTATCCATTCGTCTGCTGATGGGCATCTAGGTTGCTTCCATGTCCTGGCTATTATAAACAGTGCTGTGATGAACATTGGGGTGCACGTGTCTCTTTCAGATCTGGCTTACTTGGTGTGTATGCCCAGAAGTGGGATTGTTGGGTCATACAGCAATCCTATTTCCAGTTTTGTTTTGTTTTGTTTTGTTTTGTTTTAAGAAATCTCCACACTGATCTCCATAGCGGCTGTATTAGTTTGCATTCCCACCAACAGTGTAAGAGGGTTCCCTTTTCTCCACACCCTCTCCAGCATTTATTGCTTGTAGACTTTTGGATAGCAGCCATCCTGACTGGCGTGTAATGGTACCTCATTGTGGTTTTGATCTGCATTTCTCTGGTAATGAGTGATGTTAAGCATCTTTTCATGTGTTTGTTAGCCATCTGTATGTCTTCCTTGGAGAAATGTCTGTTTAGTTCTTTGACCCATTTTTTGATTGGGTCATTTATTTTTCTGGAATTAAGTTGCAGGAGTTGCTTGTATATTTTTGATATTAATCCTTTGTTGCTTCGTTTGCTATTATTTTCTCCCAATCTGAGGGCTATCTTTTCACCTTGCTATAGTTTCCTTTGTTGTGCAAAAGCTTTTAAGTTTCATTAGGTCTCATTTGTTTATTTTTGCTTTTATTTCCAATATTCTGGGAGGTGGGTCATAGAGGATCCTGCTGTGATTTTTGTCAGAGAGTGTTTTGTCTATGTTCTCCTCTAGGAGTTTTATAATTTCTGGTCTTACATTTAGATCTTTAATCCATTTTGAGTTTATTTTTGTGTCTAGTGTTAGAAAGTATTCTAGTGTCATTCTTTTACAAGTGGTTGACCAGTTTTCCCAGCACCACTTGTTAAAGAGGTTGTCTTTTTTCCATTGTATATCCTTGCTTCCTTTGTCGAAGATAAGGTGTCCATAGGCTCGTGGATTTATCTCTGGGCTATCTATTATGTTCCATTGATCTATATTTCTGTCTTTCTGCCTGTACCATACTGATGACTGTGGCTTTGTAGTAGAGTCTGAAGTCAGGCAGGTTGATTCTTCCAGTTCCATCCTTCTTTCTCAAGATTACTTTGGCTATTCAAGGTTTTTTATATTTCCATATATATTGTGAAATTATTTCTTCTAGTTCTGTGAAAAATATCGTTGGTAGCTTGATAGGGAATTGCATTGAATCTATAGGTTCCTCTGGGTAGTATAGTCATTTTGACAGTATTGATTCTTCCAATCCATGAACACGGTATATTTCCCCATCTGTTTGTGTCCTCTTTGATTTCTTTCATCAGTGTTTTATAGTTTTCTATGTATAGGTCTTTTCTTTGTTTAGGTAGATATACTCCTAAGTATTTTATTCTTTTTGTTGCAATGGTGAATGGTATTGCTTCCTTAACTTCTCTTTCTGTTTTCTGATTGTTAGTGTATAGGAATGCAAGGGATTTCTGTGTGTTAATTTTGTATCCTGTTATATCCTGCAACTTTACTATATTCGTTGATTAGCTCTAGTAATCCAATATTCTTGCCTGGGAAATCCCATACACAGAGGAGCCTGGCGGACTATAGTCCATGGGGTCACAAAAGTATGGACACTACTTATCAACTAAACAATAACAACAAAGCAGAATAAAACAAATAATAGAGAGTAGATTAGAAATCAATGATTGAAATAAATCAATAAACAAAAATCAATGGGACCAAAAGCCATTCTTCCAAAAGATCAATAAAATTCATAAAACTCTAGCCACAGTAACTAGGAAAAACAGAGAAGACATAAGTTACTAACATCAGAAATGCAAGAAGGTATTGATACCATGAATATTAAAAGGATAACAAAAATATTTTGAACAACTCTATGCTCACAAATTTGATAACTTAGATGAAATAGACTAATTCCTTGACAGACACAATCAGTCAAAACTATTTTAGGAAGAAATAGACAATTTGAATAAGCCTATATGTATTTAAAATATTGAATAAATAATAATCTTCCACAACAGAGAGCACCAGTCGCAGATGGGTTCACTGGTGACTTTTGCCAAATATTTAAAGAAGTTTATCCCAATTTCTGCAGTTTCTTCCAGAAAATAGAAACAGAGGAAGCATGTCATAACATATGACAAGGCCAGAATCATCCTAATACTAAAATGAGGTATAGACATTACAACAAATGAAAACTATAAAGCAATGTCTCTAATGATCACAAAAGCAAATTCCTCAACAAAATATTAGCAAATTAAATCCAACATTGTATGAATAGAATTATACAATTCCAAGTATGTAACACTGGTTCAACATTTGAAAATCAATTAATGAAACCCATCACATCAACTGACCAAAGAAAAATCACATTAACTATATCAATATATACAGAAAAGTCACATGATGTTAAAAAAAAAAACTCTCAACAAACAAAGAATACAGAGGAACTTCCTCAACTTAATAAAGGATATTCACAAAAACCAACAGTTAACATAACAGTTATTGATGAGGAACTGTTCTTTGCCATTAATACCAGGAACAAGACAAGAATGTCCCATAACACTGCTCTGCTATTCATTATCATACCCAAATCCCTAGTTAATGCAATAGGAAAAGAAAATATAACATATGTAAAGTGGAAAGGAAAATATTCAACTATGTAGATGACATTAAAGAACCATCAAAAAACAAAACAAAACAAAAATCTCCTGGATCTAATTAGTGATTAAGCAAGATTGCAGGATACAAGATTAATGTACAAAAGTCAATTGCTTTCTTATATACAAAGAATGAACAATTAGAATTCAAGATTAAAAATCATAGTAATTTTTACATTATCACCAACTAAATGAAATACTTAGGTATAAATCTGACAAACTATGTGCAAGATCTGTATGATGAAGTCTATAAAACTCTGATGAAAGTAATAAAAAACTACATAAATGGAGAGATATTTCATGTTCATGAATAGGAACATTCAATGTTATAAGGTATTGAAGGAGATGAACAAAGTTAGAATACTGATATTACCCCGACTTCAAAACTTACATTAAATCTATAGCAATCAAGACAGTGTCAAATAGTATTAATTAGACAAATAGATCAATGGAACAGAATAGAGAGCTCAGACACAGACCCACACAAATATAGTCAACTGACTTTGACAAAAGAGCACAGACAAGGATAGTCTTTTCAACAAGTGGTTCTAGACACAGAACTTATATCCTCCACAAAAATTAATCCATAATGGATCATAGACATGAATGGAAAATGCAAAACTATAAAACTCTTAGAGATAACATAGGTGAAAATCTAGATAGCCTTGAGTTCGGCAATGACAAAGATGTGATTCTTTAAGAAAATAATAATTAACTTGAAATTCAATAAAATGTTTTTAAAAAGTGTTCTCTATGAGGCACTGAAAAGAATGAGAAGACAAGCCATAGACTGGGAGAAAATATTTGTAAAATATGTCTCTGATAAAGAATTATTATTCCAAATATATAAAGAATTTTTAAAACTCAAGAAATTAAAAAAAAAAAACAGTTAAAAATGGAAAAACACTTGTCTCATGCACCCAACCTGGGCTGGTGATCTGTTTCACCCTAGATAATATACATGTTTCGATGCTGTTCTCTTGAAACATCCCACCCTCGCCTTCTCCCAGAGTCCAAAAGTCTGTTCTATACATCTGAGTCTCTTTTTCTGTTTTGCATATAGGGTTATCATTACCATCTTTCTAAATTCCATATATATGTTAGTATACTGTAATGGTCTTTATCTTTCTGGCTTACTTCGCTCTGTATAATGGGCTCCAGTTTCATCCATCTCATTAGAACTGATTCAAATGAATTCTTTTTAATGGCTGAGTAATATTCCATGGTGTATATGTACCACAGCTTCCTCATCCATTCGTCTGCTGATGGGCATCTAGGTTGCTTCCATGTCCTGGCTATTATAAACCCAGAGGGATCGGGTGGAGAGGGAGGTGGGAGGGGGGACCGGGATGGGGAATACATGTAAATCCATGGCTAATTCATTTCAATGTATGACAAAAACCACTGCAATGATGTAAAGTAATCAGCCTCCAACTAATAAAAATAAATGGAAAAAAAATGGAAAAACATTTTCAATTATTTTGGATAAATACCCAGAAGTGGAATTGCTGGATCATATGGCAGTTCTGTTTTTAATTTTTTGAGGAACCACCATACATTTTATAGTTTGCTTTCCCACCAACAGTGTGTAAGTGTTCCAATTTCTCCACATTCGTTCCAACAATTGCGCTTTGTTTTTTGATAATAGCCATCCTGACAAGTGTGAGGTGATATCTTCTATTTTTGATCTACATTTCCTTAAAGATTAGCAGTGTTGAGCATTTAGTTCATGTACCTGTTAGCCGTTCATATATTTTTTTTTTTTTGAGAATTATCTATTCAAGTCTATTGTGCACTTTTTAATTTTTTTTTCATTTATTTTTATTAGTTGGAGGCTAATTACTTTACAATATTGTAGTGGGTTTTGTCATACATTGACATGAATCAACCATGGATTTACATGTATTCTCCATCCCAATCCCACCTCCTACCTCCCTCTCTACCCGATCCCTCTGTGCACTTTTTAACCGGGTCACTAGTTTTGTTTTTACCATGCAGTTATAGGATAGTAAAAATATATTTTCTACATATTTTGGAGACTAATCCCTTATCAGATATATGGTTAGGAAATACTTTCTCTCATCTGAAAGGGATAGCATTCCCATGGTCAATGTAGCACTATTCACAATTGTTCTTGTTCAATAGCTAAGTCATGTTCAACTCTGTGACCCCATGATCTGTAGCATACCAGGCTTCCCTGTCCTTTGTTGTCTCCTGGAGTTTGATCAAACTCATGTCCATTGTGTCGATTGGCAATGCCATTCAATCATCTCATCCTCTGTGACCCCTTCTCCTCCTGCCCTCAATCTTTCCCAAACTTCTCCATTTCTGTAAATGGAAAAAAAATGTCCATTTACATCTTGGTGCCCCTGTTTGATTGGGTTATTTCTTTGATATCAAGGTGCATAAGCTATCTGCATGTTTTAGAGGTAAATTCCTCGTGGGTGTCTTTGTTTGCAAATTTAGTTCCATTCTGAGGGTTGCCTTTTTGTTATGTTTATGGTTTCCTCTGCTGTGCCGGAGCTTTTAAGGAAAATTAGGTTCCATTTATTTATGTTTGTTTTATTTTTCATGATTGTAAGAGGTGGGTCAAAAAAGAACTTGCTTCATTTTATGTCAAAGCTTGTTCTGCTGTTTTCCTCAAGAGTTCCATTGTATATCCTTTTATTTAGAATTTAGTCTATTTGGAGTTTATTTTTGTGTATGCTGTTAGGGAGTATTCTAATTGCATTCTCATTATCATTTCTTAAAAAAATAAAAAAACCCTCACGTCTCTCTCTATAGTGTCTGTTACTGATTAACCTTTACACTGACAGCATAGAAGGGTTCCTTTTTTTCCACTCTTTCTCCAGCATTTATTGTTTGTTCACTTTTGGACAATGGTGGTTGTGAACTGTGTGAGGAAATTATTGATGTTCAGTCACTCAGTTGTGTCTGACTGTTTGAGACCCCATGGATTGCAGCACTCTCATCTTCCCTATCCTTCATAATCTCCCAGAGTTTGCTCAAACTTATGTCCATTGAATCAGTGATGCCATCCAACCATCTCATCCTCTGTCAAATCCCTTCTCTCCCTGTCTTCAATCTTTCCCAGCATCAGGGTCTTTTCCAATGAGTCGGCTTTTTGCATCAGGTGGCCAAAGTATTGCAGTTTCAGCTTCATCATTCATCAGTCCTTCCAATGAATATTCAGGGTTGATTTCCTTTAAGATTGACTGGTTTGATCTCTTTGCTGTCCAAGGGACTTACATTGTTCACAATAACCAATATGTATAAAAACCTAGTCCATCAACAGATAAGTAGATTAAAAAAATGTTGTAGATACATAGAATGGCATACTATAGAGCCTTTAAGAAAAAGAAGGAAATTTGCAATATGTGGCAACATGAATGAATCTTGAGGACTTTATGCTAAGTGAAATAAGCCAATCGTGGAAAGATAAACACTTCATTATTCCATTTATATGAGGTAACTAAAAATAACCCAATTCATAGAATTCAAGAATAGAATAATGGTTTCCACAGGTCAGAAAGAGAGAGAAATGGAGAGTTACTTATCAACAAGCATAAAATTTCAGTTTAGCAAGAATATACTCTAGAGATCTGCTGTATAACATTGTGGTCAATTATAAAATATTGTAAGCCAAAACTGTGTTAAGAGAATAGATCTCACACTAACTAAGTGTACTTTCACAATAAAAGTTTTTTAAGAAAAAGAAATGGGCAAAAACTGAACAGACACTTCACCAAAGATGATATACAGATAACAAATAAGCATAAAAATGTGCTCAACATAAAATATCATTTGAGAATTGCAAGTTAAAATAATATTAGGATACCACTATATACCAATTAGAGTGGTTAAAATTCAAATGATGACAAGGATGTGGAGCAACAGGAACTATCATTCACTTTTGATGGGAATGAAAAATGGTAAAGCAGCTTTGGAAGACAGTTTGGCAGTTTCTTACAAAACAAAACATATATTGTTAGCACAGGATCCAGCAACTGTGCTCCTTGACATATATCCAAACAAAATGAAAATTTACATCCACACAAACACTTGCATGCAGATGTTTATATTACCTTTATTCATTATTTGCAAAACTTGGAACAACCAAGATGTCCATCAGTATTTGGGTAAATAAACTGTGGTACATCTGGACAATGGAATATTATTGTCAGCACTATAGAAAGAAATAAGCTTTCAAGACATGGAAAGATGTGGAAGAACCTTAAGTGTATACATATATTACTAAGTTAAAGAAGACTGTCTGAAAAGGCTACATTCTATATGATTTAGCTTATATGACATTCTGATAAAAGCAAAAATATGGAGAGAGTAGTAAAACCAGTGATTTTCAGGGTTTAGGGAAGGCAACAGGATATAGAGGCAAAGCACAGAGGATTTTTAAGACAATGAAACTATTTTGAAGGAAATTGTAAGGGTAGATAAGTAGCATTACATATTTGCCAAACCCACAGAATGTACACCACCAAGAGTGAACCTTAATGTAAACTATGAACTTTCTAAAAGAAGAAATAATTAATAATATATTCAAAGTATCTGGGATCCCATATAGGTTTATCTTACATGCCAAATCTAGTGATTAGTAGTAGCTGCCTATAATATGTTGCTTACAAATATGATGAAACCAGGTCCAGGCTCAGTTGCACAATGCATTCGTTTTGTCTCTTGTGGCTGTAAGAGAGCACACACCCTTAATATGTATTGACCCTGTTTAAGTCTTTTCAATTCAATTCAGTCTAGGTCATTTCAATTCAATTCAAATGAACAAGAAGAGAAAAGTGACTTTTTCAGTATAAAATTTAGAAGTTATTCCCCAAATCGTATACTTCATCCAGAAAAGAAGTCCAAGGACCCATATATAAGAATGAACATGGTCAAATGATAAAAGAGATTAGAAGATAGTTAAAAGAGAAGAAGAAAAGTATTTAAATGGGCCAAAAATGGAATAGGCAATCTTGAAAGACTAATTAAGCTAGGTCTTGAAGAAGTGTTTTTAAAGGCAGAGAGAAGAAGGGAATGAGATGGATGAAACTGGAGCCCATTATACAGAGCGAAGTAAGCCAGAAAGATAAAGACCATTACAGTATACTAACACATATATATGGAATTTAGAAAGGTGGTAATGATAACCCTATATGCAGGACAGAAAAGGAGACTCAGATGTATAGAACAGACTTGTGGACTCTGTGGGAGAAGGCGAGGGTGGGATGTTTCAAGAGAACAGCATCGAAACATGTATATTATCTAGGGTGAAACAGATCACCAGCCCAGGTTGGGTGCATGAGACAAGTGCTCAGGCCTGGTGCACTGGGAAGACCCAGAGGGATCGGGTGGAGAGGGAGGTGGGAGGGGGGACCGGGATGGGGAATACATGTATATCCATGGCTAATTCATTTCAATGTATGACAAAAACTACTGTAATGATGTAAAATAATTAGCCTCCAACTAATAAAAAATAAATGGAAAAAAAAAAGAAATGGAAAGAAATGGAAAATGAATAAGTGCTAGATGCTATTTTCTTTTCAGACCTTTGTGAGGCTGCCCAAGTAGAAGCAATTAAGTTCAAAAGTGATTATTCTCTAGGCTTCTTCTTTTGTTTTGTTTTGCTTTTTGTTTTTTACACCTCCACTTATCTTTCCACATGTCATAACTATACAATACTTACAATTAGACTAGATGTAATAATTCAGTAATGCAAAGACACATATTTAGTACCTTTATCTTTATGTCCTAAATCAGGAATCACCAGTCTAGCATGATGAATGAAATGAGAGAAAAGGAGAAAGGGGGAGGGAAAGGGTGGGGGAGAGTCATATAAAATTTATAGAAAAAAAATCAAAAACACCATCTATGAAAATGAATAAGTAGACATCATAAAATAACTTTAAAGATTTTCATTCCTATTTCCTTGTGGCAATTATTCATATAATTATTTTTTTCTTCTATCTTTTCTGCAACCTTTCTAAGAACTCAGTTGTGGAAAAGTCTAATAGAGGTGGCATATTTAATGCTTGATGTATACTTTCCATGGCCAGTAAACTATATTAAGAACAAAAATTAATTCTAAACATATACTGTTTTCAGTATAGCTACATCCTTTCTCACTCAACTGCTATTCTGGGAAGGTGAAATGACTTCTTATCTGGGACCTACAGACCTCATTCAGTGTAATAATTTCTCATATCTATCAACATAAATTTCACTTAAATATTTTATGTTTGTTAAATAGATGCTCATTTGAAAAAGTTTATGAAGGTCCCTTTTATTTTAAAATAGTTTGTGCTAGTCTGTGTCCCACTATTAAGTACTATCACAACACTCAATTGAGCATTTCCCATATGGATCTTGTCACAAATTGTTTCTTTTTTATTTGTCTATGATATTCCCCCTCTAGAACGTTAGAACTCTAATGTATAGCTGCTGCTGCTGCTGTTAAGTCGCTTCAGTCGTGTCCGACTCTGTGCGACCCATAGACGGCAGCCCACCAGGCTCCACCGTCCCTGGGATTCTCCAGGCAAGAACACTGGAGTGGGTTGTCATTTCCTTCTCCAATGCGTGAAAGTGAAAAGTGAAAGTGAAGTCGCTCAGTCGTGTCCGACTCTGAGCGACCCCATGGACCGCAGCCTACCAGGCTCCTCCGTCCATGGGATTTTCTAGGCAAGAGTACTGGAGTGGGGTGTCATTGCCTTCCGCTAATGTATAGCAGGGACCATCATTCTATTACCAGTGCCAAAGTGTCTGGCACATAGGGGACCCTCAAAAATTACATTTTATTTAAGCAAATGGATACACCACAAATAAACCTTAAAATGTATCTTGATACCATCATATATCAAATGTCTTGAAAATCGGATAACTTCTTGAAACAGTTATGTGAAGAAAAATAAATGTCTTGGTGGGTGGGGAAAGGGGAGAGTTGAAGCAAACACAAAATGCCTAGCAATCAAATTGAAACAGCGAGCTCACTTAAGTTGATGAATAATGTATCCAAACATTCTAAAGGTCATTTCAATATTACTGGAGCCACAAATAAGTAAAGAAATTAACCAAAAGAAATGTCCTCTCATTATTAATGATGATTTTTCGGTCAAATTAGTAAATCAGTTATAAGAATGTTTCAGCAGCCAAAGTCTAGTATTAAGACTTAAATATATTATGAAAAGAAACAACAGATAATAATTGGGGTCACAAGCAGGATTCTTTAGTTAACAGTAACAATCCCAGGACCCTTTATATCCTTGGAAATTTTGTGGTAGGTTTATACCTTTTATCCAAATTTAAATATTCAAAAGAGGACTGTATTTCTAAAGGAAATGTGCTAGAGCTTGGGTGCTGCTCTAAGTCAGTGAATAATTATTTTGATTACACTGAAAATCAAAAAGTGAGTGTTACTGGTGACTCTTTATTGAGGAAAATCAAAGTAATTAGAATGTGTATCTTCTCTCCAGATCAGAAGAATTAGTTTACTTTAATCCTTGGGAGTTTCTGCAAGTTTTTACACCATCAGATACTAGTCTTGTCATTTAGGCTCTCTGATATTGCACAGGAATTAAATTTAAAGGACAGAAAAAATTAAATGTATACTTTTAATAATAAAGATGGAAATAGTCATAACATTTTAATGAATGCCTTAATATTTCTGTTATACAATTTCACTCCAAAAGAAGAATTACATAGAAAGAAATTCTATAATGAAAGAAGTTTATCTTTAAGAGTGTATTTGAAATTTGAAATTGTGGCAAAGTACTAAGGAATTAAAAACCAAATGGAAAATAAAGGTACTTCACCTTGTAAATCTAATCTCCACTTAATATAACTCTACTATATGTATCAAAGCATGAATATAATGATTGATTTCAGAACAAAATGGGCATATGGTTTCTGTTACTTATTATGATGATAAATATGGATGAACAAACAGGATACAACAGAAGTCCCAATAGCTTTCACAGGAATAATCTGAGTACTTAGTGTGTCTGTATCCACAAGAGAGGGATTTGAATAACATACTTAGGAGTATATCTGGACGGGAACTCTTTTAAAAGATGTGCTATGATCTTCCCATTGATAAACATTAAACAATAATGTATTGTTTTACATTTGAACTATTATGCCAGGAAAGGCAAGCAGAGAATTTTGCTTAATCATCTGCTTATATAAATATTCAGTTTACCTTAGCTGTGACGAGCTGTTCCCCAAGTTTCACATTTCTGAACAGACTGTCCTGAAGGAAAGGAAAAAAATGCAAGATATGATGGTCAGTATCTGAAATATGTTTTATCTTGTTTTGATATTTTAAACCAGTCTTTAATTTTCTTCCCATCATGTATCCCCTTCTGAATCCTTATTATGCAACACTTAACCCAGCTCCTGCAATTTGTGTACTCCCACACCCACACATACACACAGCTGAGACAATATATATCCAAGTCTTATCAGCAAATGGACTGAGCATCAATTTATACCTTTATTCTGGTTTGAAAACATGAGCTAGATTTATGAAAAGTCTCTCTTGGAGACAATTTAATGAAAGTGAATTAGTGAGATTTTACAGTTGAGAAGAGTTTGAATAGCATTAGCACTACATGTATTTTCTTAAAGATTATATAATAGTACTTGACTATAAAATCACCTGTGCCTGTTTTTTTTAATAGCATATGCATAATCATTCTATAGTCTGTTCTATGGCAATTGTTCTACCATTTTTCCTTTGATTCAAATTTGGTAATTCCTATTTCATTAGAGGGCTTCCCGGCAGGTTCAGTGATAAACAATCCATCTGCCAATGCAGGAGCTGCAGGAGAAGCAGGTTTCATCCCTGGATTGGGAAGATCATCTGGAGGAGGAAATGATAACCCACTTCAGTATTCTTGATGGGATAATCCCATGGACAGAGGAGCCTGGTGGCCTACAGCACATGGGATTACAAAGAATCGGACACGACTGAGCTACTGAGTACATTTTGCTAGGAATTAGCCATTTCTTCTAAAGTTCTTGTAGTTTTTGGTAAAATAAGTAAATTGCATCAACATTTTTTACATAAGTCTGACAGTACATATTTAATAATACACATACCATTTAATTGTATGATCCCCAATTCTGAGAATCTAGTTAATAGAAATGAGTGATAATATATGAAAATAACTGAATAAGGATGTTTATTATCACATTGTGCTGAGACAATAACTAAAAGCAGCATGCCCAAGATGCAAAAATAGCTTAACATATCTTATGTCATCCAAAAGTATGGATTACTGGGTACAGTGTTTCAGTCTGGCATGATGAAGTGTTCTGAAGGTTGATAGCGATGCAGTTTGTGCGGCAATGTGAATGTAAGGCCACTGAACTATTCACTTAAAAATCATTAGAATGACAAATTTGATGTGTATTTTCCCACAATTAACAAGGAAAATAAAAGTAAAGCTTAAAGTTTACATTTTAAAAATTATTTTATTGATTTTCTAGGTCAAGTGAAATAACTGTATCTCAGGATTTTTAATCAAAGGATGTGGGGTTTGTGTATGGACTACAATATGGCAGGCTCCTCTGTCCTCCACTATCTCCTGGTGTTTACTCAAATTTATGTCTATTGAGTCAGTGATGCTATCTAGCCACCTCATCCTCTACCACTTTCTTCTCCCTTTGCCTTCAATCTTTCCCAGCATCAGGGTCTTTTCCAATGAGTCAGTTCTTCCCATCAGGTGGCCAAAGTACTGGAGCTCCAGCTTTAGCAACAGTCCTTCCAATGAATATTCAGGGTTGATTTCCTTTAGGATGAACTGGTTTGTTCTCCTTTAAGTCCAAGGGACTCTCAGTAGTCTTCTCCAGAACACAATTCAAAAGCATCAATACTTCAGCAAACAGCCTTCTGGTAAAATTTTACATCTCTACATGACTACTGGGAAAACCATAGCTTTGACTGTACACACCTTTGTCAGCAAAGTGATGTCTCTGCTTTCTAATACACTATCTAGATTTGTCATAGCTTTCCTTAAAAGGAGCAAGTGTCTTTTAATTTCATGGCTGCAGTCACCATCTGCAGTGATTTTGGAGCTTTAGAAAATAAAACCTGTCACTGCTTCCACCTTAACCCCCTTCTATCTGCCATGAAGTAATGGGACCAGATGCCATGATCTTAGTTTTCTGAATGTTGAGTTTCAAGCCAACTTTCTCACTCTCCTTTTTCACTTTCATCAAGAGGTTCTTTAGTTCCTCTTCACTTTCTGCCATTAGAGTGATATCATCTGCATATCCCAAGTTGTTGATATTTCACTCAGCAATTTTGATTCCAGTTTGTGATTCATCCAGCCCATCACTTCACATGATGTACTCTGCATGTGTGCATGCTAAGTCACTTCAGTCGTGTCCAACTCTGTGCGACCCTGTGGACTGTCCTCTGTCCCTCAGGCCCTCTGTCCATGGGATTCTCTAGGCAAGAATACTAGAGTGGGTTGCCATGTCCTCCTCTAGGCAATGTTCCTGACCCAGGGATCAAACCCACATCTTTTATGTCTCCCTCATTAGCAGGCAGGTTCTTACCCACTAGCACTACCTGGAAAGCCCCATACTCTGCACAGAATTTAAATAAGCAAAGTGACAAAATATAGCCTGGTCATACTTTCCCAATTTTGAATCAGTCACTTGTTCCATTTCTGGTTCTAACTTGCTTCTCGACACACATACAGGTTTCTCAGGAGACAGATCAGGTGGTCTGATATTCCCATCTTTTTAAGAATTTTCCACAGTTTGTTGTGATCCACACAGTCAAAAGCTTTAGTGTAGTCAATGAAGCAGGAGTATAATAGATGTTTTTCTCAAACTCCCTTCCTTTCTGCATGATCCAACAAAGTTGTTAATTTGATCTCTGGTTCTTTTGCCTCTTTAAAACCCAGTTGTTACATCTGAAAGTTTAACAGTTTTTCATTTCTCTCATTAAATAAATCCCTGTTGAATTTTAAAAAATCATGCATCCAACTGTGAATAAACCTGAGTATTAAAAGCATAAAAAATGTTTATTTAATAACATTAAATAAATATATGTTCAATATATTAAAAAAAATTAAAATCCTGTCTCCTGAGAAACCTGTATGCTTGTCAAGAAGCAACAGTTAGAACTGGTCATGGAACAAGTGACTGGTTCAAAATTAGGAAAGGAATATGACAAGGCTGTATTTTACCACTGTGCTTATTTAACAACTTAACAACTTAAACAACTTAACACATATTTAGGTTTAGTTAGGTGTCTCCTTATGGTGCTCTTTTAATTGGATCCTATTCGTTTAAAATGAACCCATGGAATACTACAATGTAAATTTATGCAATTACTAGGCATTCAAAACCCAGTCTATTTAGAGTTTTATATAAAATTATTTCATTTAAAAGCATATTAATTTCCACTAAACTACCTAGAGCCATAAATGTATGAACTATAGCTACAGCATTTGCATAAATATCTAAACTATAGCATTATAATTTAAAATACTGAAATTTTGGTTAAATATTGAGGAATGTGATATTCTAATTTATTGACAATCTAGCATAAATCCTGTCTCATTGTAAATTCTGTTGAAACGTTTCCAGTTTTATTTACTTTCTCACTTTAGTAAGTACATTCTAATAAACACAGTTTAATCTTTCTATGATAATAAGTATTATCAAAGGGCCTTCAGGGTTATCATCCAGAGCATGAATACTCATGTATCAGGATAAAATACTTGGAAATAGAGTAAAAGAACTATTACTGGCTCCAAAATTTATTGTAGAAATGCCTGCTGATACTACATTCTTAATGCCTTTTTTTTTTTCAATTTTCCTTTCTTTGTCCAAAAAATATGAGACAAGTCCTATTTAATACAGGTTTTACTTTATAATATTTTGTTCAGTCATCCCAGACTTCACTCAAGACAGCAGGAAGTTAATTTTCATTGTGAAGTCCCAGCAACTTGCACAAGTCAGACTTTTAATGGGAAACACAGGATCAAGTGCCTGCTAAGACAAGGCTGAGAAATATAAATTTCCAACTCTCTTTTTCCACTCATGCTGACACATTACTACCAACTGTACATAACAATTTGGTGGGATGCACTTAGAATGCCAGTTGTCCAGGAGATCTTCTTCATGCAAAATACTTCTCAGATTTAGAAAGACTCAAATATGCTCAATCAACTGCCTTAGGAATCTGGGCAGGGATTTTTAATGGATTTAACATATGAATCAGGTTTATGTAGACTATAAACTTACCTTTCATATATAATAAAAATGTCAGAGAAATGTCCTACATCCGATTTTTATTCCAGAGACAGTTTTCAATGTAAATATTAAAATGAGTAAATAAATTATAGATGAAAATGATTCTCTTTTCCCCATAAACCTCTGCTTTGCAGAGGGAACTCTATTAAAATTCATTTATTTCACAACAGTTCTAAATTTCTGATTTTTGATCTGATAAAATGCTCTCTCTCTATATATATATTTTTTTATTTTGTGCTAAGTTGCTTCAGTCATGTCCAACTCTTTGCAACCCTATGCACTGGAGTCCACTGGGCTCCTTTGTCCATGGGATTCTCCAGGTAAGAATACTGGAGTGGGTTAGCCATTTCCTTCCCAACCCAGGGATCAAACCGACCATCTCTTATATCTCCTGCACTGGCAAGCAGGTTCTTTACCACTAGCGCCACCTGGGGAGCCCTAGGTGTTTATATTGTAATGACCCCCAAATGACTGTTAAGTATAGAGAAGACGTGATTTTGAAACTAATTATTTTCAACAACCCCATTTAATCTATACTATTAGAGAAAATATATACAAATGAATTGGAATAAGGACAGCATTTAAATCATTACATAAATAAAATATTGATTTTTATTTTAGCAATTATACTGTGGGAATTATTCTCTTGGCTTTATGTTGTTATTTTAATACAGCATTTTTGGTAAAGTAATAGTTTTAAATCAGAAAAATGAAAACAAATTCTAGCCCATTGTTAATTATGAGGAAAGATGTTTATAAAGTTTATGTTCTAAGGACAATAAAGTAAGCACGTGTTCACAAGTGTTTCTACATGTGGTTCAATGTGGTGCTATTTAAGACCAGCTTTTATATTAGTCTATCTTTATAACTTTTTTTTAATTTGTATTTGCTTTTTCTCACAGTCTCCATGTCTTAGCTAAGCAAGAATCCTAGAAAATACAAGCAAAAGAGCTCAGTAAAGAAAATTACAAAGCATTTGAGTAAATAATGAGGGTAAACTGTCATCTTCAGTCAACTATACTGTCTAGTAGAAACTGTAAAAAATGAAACAACACATGAATTTATCCTTTTATTCTAGGAATGTCTTTTTAATACAACACCTTTTGGGGTGAAGATCCCCTGGGGGAGGAAATGGCAACCAACTCCAATGTTCTTGCCTGGAAAATCCTATGGACAGAGGATCCTGGAGGGCTACAGTCCCCCGGGTCGCAAAGAGTCAGCCAGGACTTCACTGAGCACACACACACACATCTCTTGCATATTTTTCCCCAGGATCCTTTCCAGTCTAACTGTACTGACATGTTTTGTTTGGATTTTCTTTTTGAGGGGAAGTCTTGAAGAATGGGCTAGTTGAGTTGTGCATTACAGACATTGGCGATTTTCTGAAGATTAGGTAACAGTCCTCTCCCAGTTTCCCACAAATTCTAAAGAGAGATCTTGGAAAAGTTCTGAGTTGAGTCTAATCTTATAGCATTGTTCCCTGCAATACTTTAAAGTTGACAATTCAAGTTGAAATTACTAATTATGTAAAGTGCTTATATATTTCATGTTTATTTCACCTGTGAACATTATTACAGCTTTTATCTCTTTAAGATTTTGTAATTCGTGATTATGGAAGCAGCACATCCTCAACGTTTTCTGGCACTGAAAGTCTGCTCAGTCATGTCAGACTCTTTGCTACCCCATGGATAGTCCATTGGATTCTCCAGGCCAGAATACTGGAGTGATTAGCCTTTCCTTTCTCCAGGTGATCTTCCCAACCCAGGGATCGAACCCAAGTCTCCCTCATTGCAGGCGGATTCTTTACCAGCTGAGCCACTCACTAAGTACCATTAAAAGTTATTTTATGGCTCTCTAATAATTCATATTATTATTACTCCTTAATATTATACTATTAATACTCCTGCTCCTTAATATTACTGGAGCAGCAAAAAGAACGCTGCCTATTACCTCGGGATAATGCTACCATTATGCTGAAGTTTAGTGGAGTAAGAATAAAAGCCAACCACAAAATGGGCATGTGTTTCATTTGACCCTGTGATCATTTAGTACTGGATTGGAAGTCAAGATCAGCTGTCAATTGACTTTCCAAAGCACTCAGGAAAGTATGCAACCTATATCTTATTTCCTAAGCAGAAATGATTTAGGGAACTCGTTTTTAAAAAAAAAAAAAACAAAAACAAGTTGACAGTTCTCTCCACCTAGATTGTCACCTCCTTTGACTTGATTGTGGGGTCAGCAGCCTAAACGTAATATTTTAAATTAATAAATAATTTTTTTAAACTAAGAAAAAATCTAGAAACCTTTTCAATCTCTCTCTCTCTCTTTTTTTTTTTTTACATCTTGGCAGAGAGCAAGCGGGAAGAAGCGGGAAGTTCCTTAGCACGGTTCCGGGTTTCCTTGCGCCCCGCCCGCCCGCTCGCCCCACCACAGCTACAGGCTTTTTAGTCCCTGGGTCGGTCTGTCCTGCAGGGAACAATCCCTGTCCATCCGTCTGCGCTCTGCCCGCCCGCCGGGCATCTGCCCTTCTCTCCTGACTCCGCCCCGCATCTGTCCGGAACCGCCTCGCGTCTGAGCTGACCCAGTGCGCGTCCGCCAGTCCCTCCGGACCCGCCGCGAGTCTCAGGCTGCCGAAATCACCGCGCGTCACTCGGTCCGTACCCAGTGGGCATCTTGGGTATCTGGGCGGTCTCCGGTCCCCCGCGCGTGTGTCTGTCTGTCTGTCTCTCTGTGCGATTCGCTGCTTGCAGCCTGCCCGCCTGGCCGCAGCGCACCAAGTGTCCAGTTTGCCCTTTCGCTGACGCTGAGTCTCGTAGCGCGGCCTTAGTGAGCCGCCAGCCCGCCTGAAACCGGCCAGGCAGCCGGCGGAGGAATACACGTTCGGCCCCTGCCCTTGTTGTTATCATTTTAAACCCACGGGAGCTTGAGGCCTATTTTTATGCAGAAAATTGGTCGTGAGGCCTCTGTCGGCAAGGCTAGATGTGGGGAGCCAGCCAGCTGCTTGGTGATTTCTTACTATTTAGCGGGAAAAGAGACATTTTCTCTCCTACTACTAGCTTTTGAAACTGCTTTTAGATCTGAATGGGTGGAAATTCTAAGCCCCCTTAGGGAGAATGGATTCGTTATTGGGGTGCTTTTTTGTCTGATGCGTTTGTTCTGAGCCTGCTGACCAGCTGTTTCTGAACTTCATTTTCTCAGCCTCAACAGTGATTCTGAGTCTGCTTTTAGCTTTCTTCGCCTTGGCTTTATTCTGTTTGTGAACAGCTGTTTGGCCCATAGCTTAGAGAAAGCAGCCTTTTTGTCTCTCCCAAGAGAGCCTTCTCCCTGTGCTCAGAGAGATGGGGAGTGGGGAGCCTAATCCTGCTGGCAAGAAAAAGAAGTACCTCAAGGCTGCCCTGTATGTGGGTGACTTGGACCCAGATGTTACCGAGGACATGTTATATAAAAAGTTCAGGCCTGCTGGACCTCTGCGCTTCACCCGAATCTGCCGTGACCCGGTGACCCGCAGCCCCCTGGGCTATGGCTACGTTAACTTCCGCTTTCCTGCGGATGCTGAGTGGGCACTGAACACCATGAATTTTGATTTGATTAACGGCAAACCATTCCGTCTAATGTGGTCTCAGCCAGATGACCGCTTAAGAAAGTCTGGAATTGGAAATATATTCATCAAAAACCTGGACAAATCCATTGACAACAGGGCCCTTTTTTACCTGTTTTCAGCTTTTGGGAGCATTCTCTCCTGCAAAGTCGTATGCGATGACAACGGCTCTAAGGGTTATGCCTATGTACACTTTGACAGCCTGGCCGCTGCCAATAGGGCCATCTGGCACATGAACGGAGTGCGGCTCAACAACCGCCAGGTGTATGTGGGCAGATTCAAATTTCCGGAAGAGAGGGCTGCTGAAGTTAGAACTAGGGATAGAGCGACTTTCACTAATGTTTTCGTTAAAAACTTTGGAGATGATATGAATGACGACAAACTGAAGGAACTTTTCAGTGAGTATGGGCCAACTGAGAGTGTTAAAGTAATAAGAGATGCCAGTGGGAAATCGAAAGGCTTTGGATTTGTAAGATATGAGACACATGAGGCTGCCCAAAAGGCTGTGTTAGACCTGCATGGAAAGTCCATCGATGGGAAAGTGCTTTATGTAGGGCGAGCACAGAAGAAAATTGAACGTCTTGCTGAGTTAAGGAGAAGATTTGAGCGGCTGAGATTAAAAGAAAAAAGTCGGCCTCCAGGGGTGCCTATCTATATTAAGAACCTGGACGAGACCATTGATGATGAAAAACTGAAGGAGGAATTTTCTTCCTTTGGATCAATTAGTCGGGCCAAAGTGATGGTGGAGGTGGGGCAAGGCAAAGGGTTTGGTGTTGTCTGCTTCTCCTCTTTTGAAGAGGCTACCAAAGCAGTAGATGAGATGAATGGTCGCATAGTGGGCTCCAAGCCCCTGCAGGTCACTCTGGGCCAGGCCAGGCGCAGGTGGTAAGGATAAGAATGCTCAATTTGTTTCAGCCTTAAGCTGGTGCCTACTTAGTTTGGGCTACTTTGTGATAAGAGGTTATTTTATGTCAATTAACAGGTTTTTTTAAGTGAATACTTTCTTTTGGAAAAAAAAAAAGTGAAACCAGAAAGCCTTGTTCATTTTAGTGAAAAACATAATTTCTAATTGTAAAACTGTCATTTTGTACTATTTTTCGATATAATATCCTTAGGAATATATAGAATAAAGTTTATTCCTCCACACACTTGTCCTAAACCAATCAAGGTGAGGTAATTGAGAATATGTCCTTCCTTATTTCACTAATACTACTAAATTTCATTTCTATTAGGTCCTTACATCTGAGTCTATCACAGTGAAAACTTCTAACTTGCTTTTTGAGAAATCAGTAGAGCAGGGGAAAGTGTATGTGATCCAGTTAATGTTTATGAATAATTTTACTTTAAATTATTATTTAAAATGAATATTCCTTTTTAAAGATGTGAGCTTTTTTTTCTTTTTATTTATTTATATTTTTCCCTTTTTTATTATACTGTGGGCATACCACAGACTTCATAGTGGTTTTTAGTAAGTTTTGAGAGTTCCCACTATTAACTTTATAACTTCAATACACATTTTGGTACTTTATCAATCAGTACATTAGATTAACACTTTAAAGATTGATTTTTTAATTCTATGTTTCATCTTAAAAACCTTTCCTGAGAGATTTAATATTTGAAGACAGGCTAAGGAGCATTCTTATCGCTTGTTTTGCTAAACTCTTTAGTAGGTATATTTGGATTGTGTTTAATTAACAAAAAGGGTGAATAACAACATTGAATTGCCTTTGTCTATAGTTAATTTTAGGATTACCTTCAGCCTTTGTCATGTCAATATAGAAGGTAAACATTCCATGTAATGATGTTGAAAACTACTTTGAAGAACAACTTCTATTAAACTTGTCATTACGTCTTGTAGACTGCTGAATATATTCACAAGATAATTTCACAGATGTTTCAAAATTAAGGAAAAGGTCCTCTCTCTTGATTAAGTGGCATGCCTCCATCTATCATATGAGATCTCTTAATCCAGTGTGGTTCTCTTTCTGTCTAGCTGCTTGGAAGTTATGACAAAATATTCTGTTCTATGTTGCAGTTATGTTATTTGCCCTGTGACTTCTATATTATGGATTTTCTGTGTTTCACTTGTAGTTCCCTCTTGTCCACACCCATCTACCTTTCAATCTGTATTACACTTATTTTCTTATTTTTTTTTGGATTGTGCTGCTGCTCTGCTCAGTCACTCAGTCATTTTTGATTCTTTGGGACCCCGTGGACTGTAACCCACCAGGCTCCTCTGTCCATGGAATTTTCCAGGCAAGGATACTGGAGTCAGTCACCATTTCCTACTCCAGGGGGTCTTCCTAACCCAGGGATCAAACCCATGTCTCTTGTGTCTCCTGCATTGGCAGGCAGATTCTTTACTACTGCACCAACTGGGAAGCCCTTTTCTTTGGGATTGCCTTTCTTTTGATATATGCCAGTTCAAATCCATTTTGGAGTTAGAGAAATAAATACTTAACTTATGTAAAACTTAAATTATTACTTTTAAAAAATAGCATTCACTCATACCACAAATCCAATCATAAGAAACTATTTTATCTCTATTCTCAGTTGATTTTTATTACTTTATGTAGAAATCTTTCATATATAAAACAATATAAATATATAATTTTTAAGACTTCTTTTAACTCTTTGCCCATAAAATAATGAGAATAACTTGTTTTCATGTAACGGTTTATCTACAGACTACTTGTATATTCATTATCAAACATTTTCAAATGGAAACTATGGTTTTTATTGATTATATACATAATACATGCTCCTTGTAAAACAAATACAATGATGCAGAAACTTACAAAAAAGGAAGTAAAATTCCCAGAGTTCTGAGACAACCATTATTAACTTTTTAACTGTGTGCTTATCTTTTCATGCCTTTCCCCCTATGTATACACACACTGTTTTACAAAAGAAAAGAAAACATACTATATGTATTTTTTTTAATTTTAAGCCAAAACATAACCATCTGTTCATGTCAATAAATACCAATCTGTATCATCAATTAGTGACTACATAGTATTCCATTGTGTGGATGTACTATATCTTATCTAAGTAGTTCATTATTAAATGAGATTTATTATATGTTTTTCAATGTTTTCTACATTTGTAAACAATTCTGTGATGAACATCCTTGGTTAAAAACAGTATCAGTTATATGAGCTTGACAAAAAATATCTATAGCATGTAAAAGCTTACATCTACTAGAAAAATAAAAATGCACATCATATTGATATACATGTACCTAAAATTTGAAAAGTGTTAATGATATATTCTTCATTTAAATTGACAAAAGAAAAAACTAACGGAAATAATTTTTCATATTTTATGAGCCTAATGCTTTACATCATTGTGATCATAAAATATATGAAAAGGAAACAACTTCAAATAAAATTTAAAATACTTATCAATATATTGGTAATTATTTTACCATATGTGCTCTCTATTTCTTTCCCCCCATTGCCAGTTATCATTTGAATTTGTAAACTTGAAGTGTCAGTGTTAAGACCTTTGCAAATACTTTGATTCAGAATAAATCATGAAATATGTATAGGAGCTAAAAACTTCAAATATATGCATTTTATACACTTTGGGAAAATATTTAAGTATTTAAATTATTACTGTTTTCAAAAAGCTAGTCCGTATAAAGAAAAGGAGTAATTGTGGCTAGGTACAGATAAAACATACATGTTAGGACTCTGCAGATCAGTCAAAAGAACTCTGTAAATTCAGGACATAAAAAGCATGGTTGAAAAGTATAAAAGAAAGGTAATCTTTATTTAAACACAAACAGCTGGGTAAATTTTTCAATCTTGTATTTTTCATTTTTAGATACATTTAATACACTTCTAATATTTTAGGCTTCCAAGGAGGAGCCAAAGAACTGAACAGCTTAAATCAGTGACAAGGCATTAAAAAATAGGTTATTATTAATTTTATAGCCCAAGATAATTAGTAAAAATTAATAAAACTATGTTATTAATGATCAACTTAATAGTGAACTATTTAATACAATGTTTTTGTTTTTTGTTTTTGTTTTTTTTTTTTTTAGCTTTTCAAAATAGTCACTTGTACAGGTTTCAAATGTGCCTAGGGAGAAGGAAATTCAGAACATTTTTTGTGATTGCAAACATCATAGTAAAGGTTATTTGGGGAAGGATTTCTTTTTTCCCAATGGCTTATTACATATATTTTTCTTCCAGCTTTTTAAAAGGTTTGTATTTATTTTTGGCTGCGCTGAGTCTTCATTGCTATGGGGGATTTTTTCTAGTTGCAGAAAGCAGGGGCTACTTTCTAGTTGTGGTGCTTGGGCTTCTCATTGTGGTAGCTTCTCTTGTTGGGAAGCACTGGGCTCTAGGGCATGTGGGCTCAGTAGTTGTGTTTCCCAGGCTCTATAGAGTACAAGCTCAATAGTTGCAGTGTGCATGCTTAGTTGCTCCGTGGCAGGTGGGATCTTCCCAGACCAGGGATCAAACCCGTGTCTCCTGCATTGGCAGGCAGATTCTTTACCATTGAGCCACCAGGGAAGCCTGGGGAAGGATTTTCTTTACAGGAAGTTTTAAGCATCCTGGTGCTTTTCTGGTTGAATCCATAGTTAAGGAGAAAAATAAGATGTTACATGTGTAAGTGATATTTTTAGCCCAGAGGGAAAGAATGTTGAATAAGAATACTTTTTAAGGGAATATTTAGGAGTGGAGTGAATACCATCTTATTTGTGAATAAATAGCCTAATATAAGGGAATAGTTAAGAATGTATCAATAAATGACTTATTGTAGATGATAAAGATGTTCCCAGCACCTGTGACAATACCTGGACAATAATTAGCATTCCATGATTACTTGTTGAATTAATGAGTTCATAATCTATGGATTATGTCTCTCCACTTGTTTGCTTTCCAATTCTCTTCTCAGTATTTGACAAGAGAAATGTTATTACAGAATAAGCCATTTTTATTAAATCATATCCTATGAAGAAATAATTAAGAACAAATTGCTTACATAGATTGGTGCTTCTAACATAATGTTACTGATAACATGTACATGAATGTGTGCTAAGTCGTTTCAGTCATATCCAACTCTTTGCATCCATATGGACCATAGCCTGCCAAGTTCCAGTGTCCAGGCAAGAATACTGGAGTGGATTACCATTTCCCTCTCCAGAGGATCTTCCTGACAGAAGGATTGAACCCATGTCTCCTACATCTTCTGCATTGGCAGTGGATTCTTTACCACTGAGTCACCAGGGAAGCCCATGATGTTATTCTCATGAATTTTAACCTAACCAATGGTTTCTTAGAGCTTTAAAAGAGTTAATATATTCCACTTGGCTCAAGGGGATCATGGTCAGTAGTTTGAAGTAAACTAGCTACCACTGGAAATCTGAGACAAGAAAGGCCTAACTAATTCAACATACAAATATTGAGGATGTAATTCCTATGAAACGTAAAAACCAACCCCAAGTACTTTTACTCTCAAAAACCAAAGTTGATTTTAAAGATCTTTCATTTGGTACAAAAACAGATCAATGTTCACACTAAATTTCTCATCAAAATTTGAGGCCTACATAATTTATTTCAGTTGAAAAAATATTGAATGCTTTAGAGAGACTGCAAGAAAAATGGATGAGCCCTGATATTGTATTGTCTCAGTCATCAGAGTAAATTAGTTTGTTTTAGAACTAAATGTAAGGAAAACACCAGATATTGGCACCTTTTGTGTAATAAATAAGCCTTCTGTAGTGTAGCGTAAATAATTTTATATCTTCTTGAGGTTGATTTGAAACTTCCAAAAGGGTAAATTATGCTTCTGAAAAATCAAGGGCTTTTAAAATCAATATTTGGGGCATTTAAAAAGTAATTTAAGACTGTTTTACACAGAACGGCAAGCAACTGTTTTTTTAACTTACCTCTCAGGATTTGGGACAGAGAAATATCAATAACCTCAGATATGCAGATGATGCCACCCTTATGGCAGAAAGTGAAGAGGAACTGAAAAGCCTCTTGATGAAAGTGAAAGAGGAGAGTGAAAAAGTTGGCTTAAAGCTCAACATTCAAAAAACTAAGATCATGGCATCTGGTCCCATAACTTCATGGCAAATAGATGGGTAAACTGTGGAAACAGTGTCAGACTTTATTTTGGGGGGCTCCAAAATCACTGCAGATGGTGATTGCAGCCACGAAATTAAAAGATGCTTACTCCTTGGAAGGAAAGTTATAACCAACCTAGACAGCATATTAAAAAGCAGAGACATTACTTTGCCAACAAAGATCCGTCCAGTCAAGGCTATGGTTTTTCCAGTGGTCATGTATGGATGTGAGAGATGGACTGTGAAGAAAGTTGAGCCCAAGAATTGATGCTTTTGCACTGTGGTGTTGGAGAAGACTCTTGAGAGTCCCTTGGACTGCAAGGAAATCCAACCAGTCCATCCTAAAGGAGATCAGTCCTGGGTGTTCATTGGAAGTACTGATGCTGAGGCTGAAACTCCAATATTTTGGCCACCTCATGCGAAGTGTTGACTCATTGGAAAAGACCCTGATGCTGGGAGGGATTGGGGGCAGGAGGAGAAGGGAGTGACAGAGGATGAGATGGCTGGATGGCATCACCGACTCAATGGGCATGAGTTTGAGTAAACTCCAGGAGTTGGTGATGGACAGGGAGGCCTGGTTTTCTGTGATTCATGGGGTCGCAAAGAGTTGGACACGACTGAGAGACTAAACTGAACTGAAATCCCTGAAAAGAAAAAAATGCAGTGAGGAACTTGGAAGCTTTTCTTTTCCAGTGTTTCAAGAAGCCCAACTTATATCCCTTATTGGTTTCATTGTACAAAAATATATTATGTGTTCACGGTCCTAAATAAGGGGATGAAGGACAGCTTTATTAACATTATGGCAAGGATGGTGACAATGCAATTCAAGATGAAGAATGCATTTCCTTGTTCACTGAAGAATTTTTAGAAAAGAGGATTTGTGAATTAACTCAGCAATAATTAAAAGAAGGATCAGAGATTAATAGATATTTAAATGTTATAAATCTAAATGAATACTGCAAAGAAAGTAAAATTCTACCTAGTTTGATATCTACTTTAGCATGAAGCATCATGAACTGTTTTCACTCACTATATATGGTTAGTCTTAACACTGGTTTGACTACTACAGTAATACTATACCTCAGGAATATCTCATTTCTAAGTGAATTTATTAATTACTAGTGCTATACTGGTCCTCTTTACTCTCTTACTTTCATTGCCTAATCTCAACTCCATCCTTGTTGGAATACTCAAGTTTATGTAAGTTATTTCTGGTTTACATAGTTTGTCAAAATATTACCTCAAAAACTTCTTTTAGACATGCTCATGTGTGATATACCGATTTGTTGACATAAAGTTTCATGACTTGCATGTCAAGCCACAGTAGATAGTGGAAAACATCTATTGTTTATATGGATTAATGCATCTAGCTGAAGATATTATTTTACAAAGTGTAAATATCAGAATGATGCTGATTCTGATATTGAAGCTGTGGAGTCTGTTTGGAATTGTGGTTTCATATTGTATACATGGGGCTTCCCTGATGGTTCAATGGTAAAGAATCCACCTGCCAATGCAGGAGAAGTGGGTTTGATCCCTAGGTTGGGAAGATCCCTCGGAGAATAAAATGACAACCCACTCCAGTATTCTTGCCTGGAGAATCCCATGGACAGAGAAGAGCCTGCCAGACTACAGTCCATGGGGTTGCAAAAGAGTTGGACACAATTTAGCAACTAAACAATGACAGTGTATACATGAGCTAGAGCATCTGATGACCAAAGATTGAGTAATGTAACTAGAAATATATATTGATAATGTAAGACGAATTTTGAGATATGAAAGCAACATTCCAAGCATAACAAGAGATAATGCTAAAAGAAACTGTCCAACTTCTCTGAACAGGCAATGTAGGCAATGAACATAATCTGTATGCAGCCGCTAGTTGTTATGTGGAGACACACCACAACATCACAATAATGTGAACTCCCTCAGGCAAAGAGTAAAAACATATAGAAAGATACAATTTTATGAAACTTCTATTACATTTTTATATAAGTGAAACAAACTGTGAAGGAAAGAAAAGCAAGTATGAACTAAGTATGTTTCTTACTTTAGTCTCCAAGGGAAAAAAAAAAAAAAAACAGTTTCACTTTAGGCAGAATGATTTTCTTAGACCACTGGGTCATTTTCACTAATTTTTATCTTTAGATTGTGAAAGATGCACTTATGTAATCTAATTTATTGCTCAAAGGTAAATGTGTAACCTCAATACAATCTATTTTTAAGATAATATACAAACCAGAAAAGTGTCACAACCTTTTCTCAACAGCAAGTTTCACCATACAGATCATTTAAGCTGGATTTCTGATACATATAATTGCATGCTTAAAATTTTATCTCTAATTTGGGGCCAAGAATTTAGGGCTGTGAGAAATATATTTAATTACTCTTGGATCATGCATTTTTAGAGTACTGTTTGATAGAACTATTTATCTTGCTTAATGTACAAAAGCTATCTTTCAGGTTTCTGGATGAAATTGAAAATGTTATTAGTACTTGAAACAATATGGAATCTGTCTCTAAAATAAAAATTAGAAATCATTGAATAACTAAGAAAATTATTTTAAGTGATTTTAATCAGTATCAGGAATTCATCAGTAAAAAAAAAAATTTTCAGATAAATTGGGAATGCATATTCTGGGATTCTCAAGTGGTGCTAGTGGTAAAGAACCCACCTGCTAATTCAGGAGACATAAGAGATACGGATTCAATCCCTGGGTTGGGAAGATCACTGAAGGAGGACATGGCAACCCACTCCAGTTCTTGCCTGGAGAATCCCCATGGATAGAGGAGCCTGGTGGGCTACAGTCCGTGGGCTCACAAAGAGTCAGACATGACTGAAGTGACTTAGCATTTTGAAATGCAAAAAAAAAAAAACTGAATACTAGTAAACACATTGTTCTCAGGTAGAGAGTTCTCACAAAAATATTTGAAAATAAAGATTGGATACAAAAGGGCAAAAAAAATCATGGATATCTTTCACAAGTACTCAGAGAGAGGAGGAATTTCTCCAGTGCCTCATCAGTGGAGACCCAAAGAAGCACCAGAAATATACAGGAAGTGGAGAAAAGAGGAAAGATTTAGCCTTTAAAAATACAAACTTGTGGTTCCCCATGGAAACTTCATTAAGAATAGTCAGATTTTAATGCTTAAAGTTCTCTCAGAAGATAAATTATTTCTTCTTTTCTCAATTTCATATACAGTACCTAAAAGCTCAGGACTTCCTGGGATTCTATAGTGCTATCATTTTTTTTAAGGTCCCCATGTTTCAGTGTTTGAGCTCAGCTGTCCTAAGAGTTATTCTTTCCAATGTGTACTGGTAAATTTATAAATTTACTATTATGTAAATATGGACTTCCCCGGTGGCTCAGTTGGTAAAGAACCTGCCTGCAATGCAGGAGACCACCTATGTGCAAGAGACTCTGATTTGATCCCTGGGTTGGGAAGATCCCTTGGAGAAGGAAATGACAACCCACTCCAGTATTCTTGTCTGGGAAATCCCACAGACAGAGGAGCCTGGTGGGCTACAGTCCATGGGGCGGGGGGGGGGGGGGGGGGGCAGTGTGCAATAGCTGAACACAACTTAGCGACTAAACCACCACCATGACACACATGGTTGATCATTCCTGTCAAAAATTCAAAGTTTGCTTGGTGACGGGGGAAGGAGGCAGTACTAATTCAAGTAAAATGAAAATCTCGTGTTTATAGGGAAATTGGATCAACTGATGGATGGGTGGAAGGATGGGTGAATATGTGCATACGTACATAAATATATGTATAAGCAATAATAAAGAGGGAATAAAAAGGGAGATAAGAACAAATGCATGGAACCCAAGAATAATGATGTATTGTGTACCATATGAGTTCAAATTCAGAACCACAGAACTCTTACACCAAAAGCAGTCCTTTGGTTTCCAAGCAAGGCTGTCTTCCAAGGAAAGGTGATAGGAAAAATGATGACAGGTGGCGAGAGCCATAGGCAGGTTTGATCTCTATAGCAATTCACTCCAGTGAGATCTCTGCCATGAGTAGATATTTACCAGAATGCTAGTGATGAAGTACTGGCCCACATGTAGTTAAAAGCTCAGTACTGAAACTTACTTGCTCCAAGTCAGCACCCTGTGTTTCTCAAACTTTGCTCCAGAGCATATCAGAATCATTTGGAATGTTTATTAAAACAGAGACTCCTGAGATTTGTCCTTGGCTTACTGAGGTGATGATGTGTAGTAGACAACAGAAATATACATTTATCTCACAGCTCCCAGGTGATTCTTATGCATACTTACAAAGAGCAAGAGTTCTAGATCTACAAAGAAGAGTCAGAAAACTTTTTCTGTAAAGGACCAGATAATATTTTATCCTTTGTAGGATAAGTAATATCAAGGATATTATCTAGGCACATATACAACAAGAAAAAGCACATTTCTACACATTTTTAAATGGACAAAATTCAAAATATAGTGTTCATGATGATAATATTTTTTGTAATACAATTCTAATGAGAAGAATTCGGAGGATTATATTTTGCTAAATTATGGTTCAAAGTTGATTTTCTCAATCATCAAATCAATTATAAATGTGTTCATCTGTCAAAACCCTTATAGGCCATACAAAAACAAGTGGCAGCACAAATTTGGCCTGAAAATTGAGGTTTCCCAACCCCTGTTCTAGAAACACTGGTCCAGAGACTTTAGCCTGGGGGCTTCCCTAGTGTCTCAGTTGGAAAAGAATCCACCTGCAATGCAAGGAGACTGCTTGTAGCACAGGAGACCCAGGTTCGATCTCTGGGTCTGGAAGTTCCCCTGGAGATGTAAATGGCAACCCACTCCAGTATTCTTGCCTGGAGAGTCCCAATGACTGAGGATCCTGCTGGGCCACAGTCCATGGAGCTGCAAGAGTTGAACTCAACTTAGCAGCTAAACCACAACCACAACCAGAGACTTTAGCCTAGAAAGTATTTCTCAAAATCAGCAAATTAAGATAACTGAAGGAAAAAAAAAACTTATTAACTGATATCATTCAATAAGTTAAAGATGAAATAAAGTTAGAAACAAAACCAAAACAATAATCCATAAAAGTACTAGAACACAGTAGAAGTGATTTTTTTTCCCACATTTCTGGATAGGGAAAAATTTTTCAACAAATGGAAGATGAAACTATACAAAACAATCTGGTTATTAAAATGCATCCCATTTGAGTAGGAAAAATGTTATACACAGTATGTACAGTATGTATTCATGTATGTATTTATACTATGTATATATGTGTGGGTGTGTGTTTATATAATGTCTATAAAATTACATCAAAACATTGAATAATTTTCTTTGGTTATAAAATTATAGGTGATTTTTGTCTTCCTCCTTTTTTCAATTATTTTTTCCTAAACAGACAACCAAAATGTAGATTGTCTTTAATAAACAAAAACTGTTTTTAAAATATAATTACAAAGATTTCACTATAGCTGAACTTTTATCTCCTCACCCTCTAAGTCTGCTCCTCCTTGTGTCTTTTCCATCTCAATAAATTACATCTCCTTTCTTGCAGTTTTTAGGCTAAAAAACCTTGCAATTGTTCTTGACTGTCTTATTTTTCTCACATATCACCTCCAGTCAGTCAAGGAGATTGTGAAAGATAAGCCTTGAAAACATCTGTAAAATCTATGACTTATCACCTCTATTGCTAACAACTTAGTCCAAACCACCATCATCTCTCACTCAGATTACTTCAGCGGACTCCTAATAGAGCTTGCTGCTCTTACCTTTCTTTTTCTACCCTCTATTTTTCACACAACTGGCAGGATGATTCCTGACAAATATAAGTCAGATCATGTAATTTCCCTGCTCTCAATGTCCATCTCACACTCACTGAAGCACAAAAGTCTTTAGCAAGACCTTACCACACTGATTGTCTCTCTTATTTTTTCTTCCCATCTCTCATGTCGATCCCACTACACTGTCACTTCAATATTCTCAGAAATATCAATCACATTCCCATCTCAATTCCTCTGTTCCTGCTTTGTCCCTTTGTCTGGAACTGTCTTTACCTAAATATATTCATGGTCCATTCTACCCACTCAATCAGGTCTGAGTTAAAATACCGTCAAATAAAAAGACTTTTCCTCACCTTTCTCTATAAAACTTCAAACCCTACTCCCTTCTAGAACTGTTTGTTCCTCTTACTTAAAAGACTTTATTTTTCTTCAAAGCATTTAAAAATAGTTGTTGTTTTTTAGTCGTGTCCAAGTCTTTTGTGATACCATGGACTGTAGTTTGCCAAGCTCCTGTCTATGGGATTTCCCAGGCAAGAATACTGGAGTGAGTTGCCATTTCCTCTTTCTGGGGGATCTTCCCAACCCAAAAAATGAACCCACATCTCTTGCATTGCAGACAGATTCTTTACCACTGAGCCACCAGGGAAGTCCATTTAAAAATACCTGACATACTTTATGCTTATTTGCATCATTGTCCTTCACCCCACTACCGTGGCAATGTATTCTCCATGTAAGCAAGGATTTTTTTCATTGCTGTATCCCAGTGCTTAGAAGACTGACTGATATGTAATGATGGTAAATAAATATTTATTTAATATATAAACTGTATGACAGCGGAATGTAATGACAGGAAAGAGAGTATTATCAATATAAACATTATGATATCATATCTTATAATGAAGCATAATTCATTTTGCTAATTAGGAAACAACAGCAACATAAAACCTTCCCACAGAAGACAAAAGGGTTGTTATTGTTCAATTGCCCAGTTGTGTGTGACTCTTTGCAACCCAATGAACAGCAGCACGCCAGGCCTCCCTGTCCCTCACCATGTCCTGAAGTTTGCCCAAGTTCATGATCAGTGCATTGGTGAGGCCACACAGTCATCTCAACCTCTGGCACCCTTTTCTTCTGCCCTCAATCTTTCCCAGCATGAGGGACTATTTCAATGAGTCCTCTGTTTGCATCAGATGACCAAAATACTGGAGCTTCCACTTCAGCATCAGTCCTTTCAGTGAATATTCAGGGTTGATCTCCCTTAAGATGACTGGTTTGATCTTGCTGCCCAAGGGACTTTCAGGAGTCTTCTCCAGCACCACAGTTAAAAGGCATCAATTCTTCTGTGCTCAGTCTTCTTTACAGTCTAGCTCACACAACCATATGTGACCACTGGGAAGACCATAGCCAGAAGAGTAATGTCTCTGCTTTCCAACAAACTTTCTATATTTGTCATCGCTTTCCTGCCAAGAAGCAATCATCTTCTGATTTCACTACTGCAGTCACCATCCACAGTGATTTTGGAGCCCAAGAAGAGGAAATCTGTCATTGCTTCCACCTTTTCCCTTTCTATTTGCTATGCAGTAATGGGGCCAGATGCCATGATCTTAGGTTTTTTTGTTTTTTGTTTTGTTTTGTTTTGTTTAATATTTAGGTTTTAGCGAGCTCTTTCACTCTCCTCCTTCGCCATCATCACAAGTCTTTTTAGTTCCTCTTCCCTTTCTTCCAATACAGAGGTATCATCCACATATCTGAGGTTGTTGATGTTTCTCCCATTTATCTTGATTCCAGCTTGTAACACATCCAGCCTGGCATTTCTCATGATGTGCTCAGCATATAGGTTAAACAAACAGGGTGACAGCAGACAGCCTTGTCATACTCTTTTCTGGATCTTGAACCAATCAGTTGTTCTATACAGGGTTCTAACTGTTCCTTCTTGACCTGCATACAGGTTTCTCAGGAGACAGGTAAGATGATTTGGTCTCCCCATCTCTCTAACAGCTTCCCACAGTTTGTCATGAATGACACAATCAAAGACTTTAGTATAGTAGATGAAAAGAGATAGATGTTTTTCTGAAATTCCCTTGCTTCCTTTATAATCCAGCACATGTTTCCAATTTGACCTCTAGTTCCTCTTCCTTTTCTAAACACAGCTTGGACATCTGGAAGTTCTTGGTTTGCATAATGCTCAAGAATAGCATGCAAAATTTTAAACATGGCCTTACTAGCATGAGAGACGAGTGTAATTGTCCGATGGTTAGCACATTCTTTGGTACTACCCTTCTTGGGAATTGGCATGAGGATTGACCTTTTCCAGTCCTGTGGCCACTTCTGGGTCTTCCAGATTTGCTGACATAATGAATGCAAAACCTTGATGACACCATCCCTTAGGGATCTGAATAGGTCTGCTGGAATCATAGCATCCACTAGCTTTATTAACAGCAGTGCTTCTTAAGGCCCACTTGACTTCACACTCCAGAATGTCTGACTCTGGGTGTCTAACCATACCATTGTAGTAATCCAGTCCATTAAGGTATTTTTTATACAGTTCTTCAATGTATTCTTTCCATTTCTTCTTGATTTCCTCAGCGTCTACTAGATCTCTACTATTTTTATCCTTTATTGTGCCCATCTTTGGGCAGAATGGTCCCTTGATGTTTCTAATTTTCCTGAAGAGACTAGAGTCCTTCCTGTTTTGTTGTTTTCTTGAATTATTAAACATTGTTCATTGAAGAAGCATTGCTCATTTCTTCCTGTCTCTTCTAGTTATTTTTTTGAACTCTGTGTTTAATTAATCATCTTTCCCTTTCTCTCTTGCTTTTCAATTCTCTTTGTTCTTCCACTATTTGTAAAGCCTCCTCAGAGGCTTTGCCTTCTTACTTTCCTTTTTCTTTGGGATGGTTCTGTTTGCCACCTCCTATACAATATAACAGACCTCTGTCCATAGTTCTTCAAGCACACTGTTAACTCAGTCTAGTCCCTTGAATTTATTCATTACCCCTTCTGTGAATTCATACAGAATTTGATTTAACTCAAATAAATTTGATTTAACTGGCTGACCTAACGTTTTCCCCAGTTTTCTTTAGTTTAAGCCTGAATTTTTCTGTGAGAAGCTGATGATCTGAGCCACAGTCACCTCCAGGTCTTCTTTTTGCTGACTGTAAATAGTTTCTCCATCTTTGGCTACAAAGAATCAATTGACTTTGGTATTGATCATTTGGTGATGTCCATGTGTAAAGTCATCTTTTGTGTTTTTGAAAAAGGTCATTTGCTATGACTAGTACATTCTCTTAGCAGAATTCAGTTAACGTTTTCCCTGCTTCATTTTGTTCTCCAAGGCCAAACTTGCCTGTTACTCCAGGTATATCTCAACTTCCTTCTTTTGCATTCCAATCCCTGATGACTGGAACATCTTCTTTAGGTGTTAGTACTAGGAGGTCTTCAAGGTTTTCGTAGAACTGATCAGCTTCAGCTTCTTTGGAATCAGTGATAGGGTCATATGCTTGGATCACTCTGATGTTGAATGGCTTTCCTTGGAAATGAACCAAGATCATTCTGTCATGTTTGAGGTTGTATCCAAGTATTGTATTTTGGACTCTTTTGTTGATTAGCAGGGCTATTCTGTTTCTTCTATGGGATTCTTGCCCATATTAGTAGATATAATGGTCATGTGAATTAAATTTGCCCATTCTCATCCATTTTAGTTTGCTGATTCCTAAGATGTCAAAGTTTATTCTTACCATCTCCAACTTGACCACATCCAATTTTCTTTGATTCATGGACCTAACATTTCAGGTTCCTATAAAATACTGTTCTTTGCAGCATCAGATTTTAGTTTCATCACCAGACACACCCATAGTAAATAAATATTTATTTAATAAAAAAATTGTATGATAATGGAAAGTAATGACAGGAAAGGGAGTATTATCAATATATAATATTATGATGTCATATCTTATAGTGAAGCATAATTTATTTTGATAATAAAGAAACATCAACATAAAATTTTCCCAACAAAAAGGATACTTAAATGCAATTCATCAAAATAGTTATAGCAGATATGAAGCTCTCTGAAAATTGAGATGGTGTGTAATTTTTCTTCAGTTTTGTATTTGTGAATATTCCAGATTTTATCTAATGACAATTGTAATTTTATAATAAGTAAAATTGATGAACTTTAAAAACTCTTAAAATATAATGGAATAAATAAAAATAAAGGCTCAGTATCTTTGTCTAGGTTAACATTTTATTCCTATATTCCTTTTAACCAAGAGATAATCAAAAGGCAACTAGAAACAGGAAAATATTCACACCAATTGTGCCAGATGAGAAGTTAAAATTTTTATTTTTATATAAAGAGATCACACAAATCAACACAAGAGCACATGGGCAAAAGTAGCTTGCAGGGGAAACATATGAACAGAAAAATATTTTTTTAAAAATGAAATAACAACTGGATAACAAACATGATAATGACCTAGGTAACTAGCTAGTGTTAATCGCTCAGTCATGTCCAACTCTTCACAACGCCATGGACTGGAGCAACCAGGCTCCTTTGGCTATGGGATTCTCCAGGAAAGAATAGTGGAGTGGGTTGCTATTTCCTTCTCCAGGGAATCTCCTCAACCTAGGGATCAAACTTCAGTCTTCTGCATTGCAGGCAGATTCTTTACCATCTGAGCCACCAGAGCTATGGCAACCAGCTAAGAAATGAAAATTTAATGAGACAACATTTTCACCTATCAAATTGTAATGCTTAAGAAAGTATTCATGTTGGTGAACTTTAATAAATTAATAAAGTTATTAATAAAACGGGCACTCTCAATAATTGCTAATCAAGGTTCAATTTTTAGAATTCTTTTGAAATTATTTTGGCAATATTCTTTAGTGTCCTTAAAGTCATTCATAGCTTTTGAACAAGCGATTACTATTTTAAAATTTATAGATGTGTAGTAAATTCCGTTTTTAAATTTTCATTTAATATCTCTATAGTAAGTTTCACACATCTTCACTCTACCACATCTGTAACAACACCTTATCTCACACCACAACAGAATCTGCAAGGGGAAAAAAAATGGCATTATATTGGCAAAATTACCTACTATATGCTAGAAAAACTCACTTTTGTTTGGATATGGCGCCCTCTTTTCTATCTGCTTTTTTCAAGTAGCTACATCTACCACAAAGCTGAGATCATAGAAGGTGTGCAGTACCTATTAGTAAATTGAAGTAGAAACCACTCATTCTATTCTTTTATGGCCATGATATGGTTGGCTTTCTATTGTTTTAAATGTAGGATAGCATCCAGAAAGAAGTGTGTGTGTGTGCTAAGTTGCTTCAGTCATGTCTAACTCTTTACCACCCTGTGGACTGTAGCACACGAGGCTCCTCTGTTCCTGGGGATTCTCCAGGCAAGAATGCTGGAGTGGGCAGCCATTTCCTTCTCCAGGGGATCTTCCTAACCCAGGGACCCAGCCCTCATCTCTTTTTTTTTTTTTTTTTTTTAACTGTCAACAGAAATTTATTACTAAAAATAAAACAGTTGAAGTTTTTCCCAGGAAAGCTGTCACCATAGGAACCTCTGTGACAAAATGTTGTTAATTTACTATCTTCTTCACTCCTGAGTTGCTGCCTTCTTCTATATAATCTAAATGTTACTTAGTTTAAGTTAAAATACCCATCCTGATGAGAATGATGTGGTATCGATCCCTTTTACTTCAGTCGGAAGACTGAGATGGGCTACATGGCGACGGAGACTTCAGGTGCTGTAGGTGAGCATCTACCAACGGTTCATGGGTCAGAAACATGGGTTGGTAAGAAGACACAAAGGCTGTGGGCTGAAGCTCCGGGAGGTCCAAGGATCCTTGTAGAATGGGATCACTATGATCTTCATCGAAGCTATGTCTCTGAAAGGCTTCAAAGCTTGTAGCTATGTCATTCTCTAGCTGTTCTTGTGGTGGCGGGCTGTCTCCAGGTTTGCACACGTCAAACTTCACCCACTGGTAATTGACACATTTCCGAGCTCCTGGACAACTCTGGATCAGGTTGTGGATGGTTGGATGAGAAAACCCAAAAAAGTCAGCTCCAGACGGATGCAGGTTGGGTATTAGTTTCCCCATAGCCGCACTGATGGTCTTGAGCAGCTCGGCGTGACAGGCGTCAGCGGAGGAGCTGATGATAGCATTCTGGGGGTCGTCTTCAGGAACAATTTCAAACTGAGGCTGCGTGCCACCATCCTTTATCTGACAGGTGTACAGGCACTCCTGGTCTGGACTCCTCATGCTGGCATAGACCCGAGTGCTGCAGTAGCCCACGGGGTAGATGGCAGTCTCGTCATGGAAGCCAGGTCGGTCGGTGATGATCTCCCCCAGGCTATACACTGTTAGGCCCCCTAGTCCGATGGGGAACACAGGCCGTCCTGAGGGGTCCAGGGCAATGGGCTGAACCGGCTTGCGAGCACCTGCCTCCATTTTCTTTTTCTTGGATGTTTTCTTCAGAACTTCCAGTTTGTTGTTCTCTTTGCCTTTTTCTTTTTTCTCCTTCTTGGATTTCTTCCCAAATGGTTCCTCAGCCCCAGTGGTTGGCCCAGAAACCGGCCCAGCTCCCTGGAGGGTTCCCACAGAGCTGGCCACACTGTAAGTCAGGGGCAAACTGGAGGTGTGGGAAGGAGCTGCAGCCTGTACGTCCCCTTCAGTTAGGGCCTGCAGCTGGAGGAGCTTCTTCAGCAAGTACCGTCTCTCTTCTTTTGCTTTAAGAAATTTTTCTTCAAGACGAGCAATTTCATCACAAATAGCAGCATTTTCAAAAACCGTGGCTTTGGCCGCTCTGCGCAGCCGCAGGTACTTGAGCCGGTACTTCTCGTTCTGGCTCTTCTTCGGGAGCTTTTTCATCCTGGCCTTGCTGGACTGCAGCGGGTCTCGCGGCGAGGAGGCCAGGCTGCTCAGCAGACTCATGGTCCGGCCCCGCTATGGGGGCTCCAGGGCGCGGCCTGCATCAGCCCTTCCGCTGAGGAGCGGCCCTCAACGCCGGCTTGGTCTAGTCTGGGCTGGCCCGGGAGCAGGCCTCTAAAAACCGACCTCTCTGGAAGGTTCACCAAGCGCCTGACTCCCAGCCCTCATCTCTTATGTCACCTGCATTGGAAGGCAAGTTCTTTATTTTTGCTTGTTTGTTTGTTTTACAAAGAGCTTTTAATTCCTCTGCTATTTTATCAATGTACTGCTTGAAATCACAAAATTGATCTACTATTTCTTGGACCTGATGTTTTTTCACACACAAAATCACAGGGGCTGTAAACAGAAATGTACTTAGAATACAAAAGATAAAAAATATTTAATGAAATATTAATCACTATTTCTTAAGAACCAAATGTGGTAAACATTTTACCATTAAAACTTTTCTTTTTTCGCCATTTCATTCTCTTTTTTCCCCCTTTATTTTTATTAGTTGGAGGCTAATTACTTTACAATATTGTAGTGTTTTTTGCCATACATTGACATGAATCAGCCATGGATTTACAGGTGTTCCCCATCCTGAACCCCCCTCCCACCTGCCTCCCCATCCCATTCCTCTGGGTCATCCCAGTGAACCAGCCCTGAACACTTGTCTCATGCATCCAACCTGGACTGGCAATCTATCTCACACTTGATAGTATACATGTTTCAATTCTATTCTCTCAGATCATCCCACCCTCGCCTTCTCCCATAGAGCCCAAAAGTCTGTTCTTTACATCTGTGTCTCTTTTTCTGTCTTGCATATAGGGTTATCATTACCATCTTTCTAAATTCCATATATATGTGTTAGTATACTGTATTGGTGTTTATCTTTATGGCATGCTTCACTCTGTATAATGGGCTCCAGTTTCATCCATCTTATTAGGACTGATTCAAATGTATTCTTTTTAATGGCTGAGTAATATTTCATTGTGTATATGTACCACTGCTTTCTTATCCATTCGTCTGCTGATGGGCATCTAGGTTGCTTCCATGTCCTGGATATTATAAACAGTGCTGCGATGAACATTGGGGTACACATGTCTCTTTCAGTTCTGGTTTCCTTGGTGTGTATGCCCAGGAGTGGGATTGCTGGGTCATATGGCAGTTCTATTTCCAGTTTTTTAAGGAATCTCCACACTGTTTTCCATAGTGGCTGTACTAGTTTGCATTCCCACCAACAGTGTAAGAGGGTTGCCTTTTCTCCACACCCTCTCCAACATTTATTGCTTATAGACTTTTGGATAGCAGCCATTCTCACTGGCGTGTAATGGTACCTCATTGAGGTTTTTTGATTTGCATTTCTCTGATAATGAGTGATGTTGAGCATCTTTTCATGTGTTTGTTAGCCATCTGTTTGTCTTCTTTGGAGAAATGTCTGTTTAGATCTTTGGCCCATTTTTTGATTGGGTCATTTATTCTTTAACACTAGCTCCACCTGGGAAGTACATCCAGAAAGAAGGGAGAGACTCAAAAGAAATTAGCGCCAGTCAAACTGAAAGTCACAATTTTACCTTGATCTTGCTATCTTTATGGTGGTTCCCCAAAGTATGCTCAGGTCACCCAAGATGGCTGTTCTCTTGTGCTTGGCATGTCCCTTGCTCTACCAGTCCTTTCTTCACCTATACCTTACTCACAAGACTCTCATTCCCTCTCAGTCACAGAGACTAATCAGTAAATACCTACATACTATCCCCAGGTAGTGATTCTTTTAACCTTTAGGCAAGGACATTTCCATTATGATAGTTTATCAAAGAGTGGTCAGGCACATGTTCCTTTGCTGGTTTCGCTGGTAACCATTGAACCAACTATAACCCACTATAACTGGTAAATTCACCCTCACCCACCCACTCCATGTCCTACCTGCTGTCTGCCATACATGATGGCAGTGGTGTTGCTCCAGGACCTTGTTTCAGATATGTAAGATTTCCCTATCCATTAAACCATTAATATCTCTAGGCTGACTCTGGGCTTTTCTTAGTTCTTGAGGCTGGGAATGTACAGGGAATGCAGCTTGCAGGATGCAATCCAATACCAAATTACACAAATATTCAGTTGATCATTTAGGCCAAATAAGCAACCTGTGTGTCTGTGAGCATGTATATGCTTTTTTTTTTTTTAATGTGTTTGTATGTTTGGGGAGATAGAAAATTATCAGAGTTGTCCAGTTAAAGTAATTAAAATAATTGAACCATTACAAGAGTATAGATGGGCTTCAATACTTTTTGATTTTTTATATAATTTCAGCATTTAATAACTCAGAACTGCAAGGGTATAGAAACAAAAATATAAAGGTTTACCAAATTTGATGTGTATTTGGAACAGAATAAGTGTTAAGAAAAGACCATTATTGAAAGAAATATTTGTTTCACATATTACAAAAGGGAACATAATATTCCATATAATTCCCCCAGAAAGGCAAATAGTAGAGGGATACTTGGGAATGTGGATGATGTAGATGTAAGCCTCAATAGGTATCTGTAGTCACTTGTAAAATGAATGACTTAACCAACAGAGCAATTATTGATAGACAAACAAACCAATCATGTCATTAATCTAATTTCAGGAATGACAAGAACTGAGACAAATGGTTAGATTTGCTGCAAATTAAGAAAACTACTTGACAATTTTTTCATCTATTTAAATAAAGGTTTAGTAGTTCATTAAAATGGAATCTAGTGTTTCTTTTTCTTTATATATGTCTATTCCTAAACTATATAGTATTGGCAATTTTTTCTTCTTTTAATTTTGAATAGCACATCTCCAAGTTTCCCTTTATATTAAAAAAAGAAAAAGAAGACCCTTAGTCATAATGGTTGTTGTTCTTACCACCAACCATGATAGCATATGCAATCTTGCCCTTTAGGCCATTCATTCTCTTTTATCTGCCAGTATGTTTGACAACAAATACAGTGTATAATTAAACTCAGATTTTGTGTTAAATTGTAACCTGAGGTGTCAGTCACAGTGCTTTTAACTCCTTGAACAATTCTAAACTGTTACACTTTCTCTTATCTATGAATAAAAGTTTGAGTCATTTAGGGAATGGGGACATAATTACCATCTTTTAGCAACTGGGGAACAGTATTTATAAAAATGTGAGGATTATCAATAATATATGTATATTTCTTCTCCAAAATTAAGCCTACATATGTGAATATAAATCTATATATGTCTTTGGTACATGTTAAATAATCTTCAGTTTCCCAACATTAGGTATGGGTTAGAAAGCACCACTGCTTTAAAATTGTTCTGATAGGGAGACCATAAACAACTATGTAAATAATTTGTATATATTTTCAGATCAAATTTAAAATATATATGCCCTTCTAAAAATAATATCATCCTCCCTGAAATTTAATATTTATACAGTAACATTTCCTTTTCCTGCACCTATAAGTGCTGGATTGGTGCCCAATTCAGAAAACCATTTGTGATTACCACCATTTAACCTGAATTTCCAAACCATGTTCTTAGTGGCTACAGACTTCTAGCCTCCCCAGTAACATTGAATCATTCTGTTTGACTAAGGATGCCCAGGGCAGCCTGAGGTTACTCTGTAGCTATACTCCTGCTCGCCTCCAAAGATATCTACATGAGGACATAAGTGTAATCTCTAGAAATGTACAAATACGAAGAAGTCCAATTCTTTTTGAAAAGGTTCAGCTATATAAAATTAAACAAATTTGGCATACACAGTATAACTGAGAAAGGGTGAATTCAAAACAGTAAAAATAAAACTACTAGTAAAGACACTTCTGAATTAGTAGTCCATAAATAATGAAATATTTACTTTATGATTTCAAGCATAGACTGTTTCATTAGCATTTATTTTGGGACTCACTGCATTCCAAGTCAATAGTAATGCTTTTAAATATGTCTTCATTATTTTTTATTTATTTATTTTTAAAAATATAATTTATTTATTTTTGGTCTTTGCTGGGTCTTTGTTGCACATACATGGGGGCTACTCTCCCATGTATGTGGGAGTTGCAGCAAGCAGGGGCTACTCTCTAGTTGTGGTGCACGTAGTCTGTAGGGTGCAGGCTTCAGTAGTTGTGGCATGTGAGTTCAGTAGTTGTGGCTCCTGTGCTCTAAAGCACAGGCTCAGTAGTTGTGATGCACCAGCTTAGCTGCTCCATGGCATGTGGGATCTTTCCATATCAGGGATTGAAACCATGTCTTCTGCACTGGCAGGCACATTATTTACCACTGAGCCACCAGGGAAGACCTTCATTGTTTTTTTTTTAAACCTGGAGTAAAATTTCTCAGCAGCAACAGAAGTCAAGAACATTGCTACTGAGGTAAAAGTGGACCTCTGGGATGGACACCTGGTATTTGTCAAGTGGAGTAAAGTGTCCAGACACTGCAAGGACAAAGCTGGTGGCAAAAGCTGAGCTCTGCTAAAGCAAGGAGATAAAATGCCTACTCCTGAGGTCGTGGAAGACTCCCTGTCTGCATATGCACTGGAAGGCTTCTTGGGGATCAAAAAGGGAGGAAATCCCACCCCATAATAACTGTGGTTACTGAGGCCTATGCACCCATTGGCCTCTGTGGTGGGATCCATCTTAGAAAAAAGTTGCACATGCATCTTGAGGAGGGTCTATGGACCAGTCAGGTGTGAAGAAAGAAACAAGATAATTGGCCAAAGGTAAACAAAGACCAGGAAGGACTGTCCTATATAAGTGACTTATATCACCTCCTTACTGCATTCCTCCTCACTCAGGATGCCTGCACTCCTTTCCCGCTGTGTTTCTGCATAGTTTCTGAATTACTGCGCTCCTCGTTAGAGAGGGTGCCCATACCCTTTCTCTCTGGGTTGATATCTCTGCCCTGATTCTGAGTCAGTTAAACTGTTTTCCTGTGGGCTTCCCTTGTGCCTCAGATGGTAAAGTGTCTGCGTGCAATGCGGGAGACCCGGGTTCCATCTCTGGATGGGAAAGATCCCCTGGAGAAGGAAATGACAACCCACTCCAGTACCCTTGCCTGGAAAATTCCATGGAGGAGCCTGGTAGGCTATAGTCCATGGGTTCTCAAAAAGAGTCAGACACGACTGACGACTTCACTTTCATTTTTGTGTGTGTGTGTGTGTGTGTGTGTGTGTGTGTGTGTGTGTGTTTTCTCTTTCCCATATATTGTGCTGCATCTCTAATAATAAACTGTACCTGTTTTTACAGTTTTTGCCTCCTTGAAACAGTCTGGCTTTCAAACAAGGACAAGATCCAGGGTCACTTTGCTTCTAAGCTCTAGCCCCTGATGTGACTAGGACTCTTGGTTTTCACCCAGGTTATCCCAGTTTAATCCCTACATAGGGAACTAAGATATCTCTTCAGGACCACTCACTGCTCTATGTGAGTCCTTCAAGATCACTATAAAAATTTATATTTTACAGTGTATCATATATTTTAGGCAATACAATAAGGTATAAATAGATAGATCAATGATTACATATATAAATAAAATAAAAAATTACTAAAAATAAGTAAAAACTATTATTATTTACAGAGGATATAGTTTTGAATGTTGGAAATCCAAACTGTTAACATGAAAACTAAATTTCTGATATGTCCTGGATACAAGAGCAATGAATATGTCTTTTTATATACAGACTAAAATTATTTATCTTTACACAAGTGAAAATTAGAAATTAGAAAGGATACCATTTTATTTCAAACATACAAAAAATATCAAATGAGTAGAAAATAGCAAACAGAAAATTAGAAAAATTGGAAAGCCTCATTGTAAGACATTAAAGGAGACCTAAATAAATGGGAGATACACAGTTTTAAAAAATTAGAAAACCTAGTATCTTAAAAAGGTAAACTACACAAAATTGGTTTATAGATTACGTACAATCACAGTCAAATCCCCAACAGTTTTTCTTGCCTAGAACTTGATAAGCTGATTCTAAAATTTGTATAGAAATTCAAAGGGCCAAGAAGAGTCAGGATAATATTAAAAAATAATATAGTGGGTAAAATACCTCAGTCAGATTTTAATACTATATAAACTTATGATAAAGACCATTGTAAAGTTTTGAAAATCAGGATGGTGAATTAGCTATTAAGCCTGATGGATTAACAGAATAGAAAGCCAAGAAAGTTGTTTTCACACAGTTAGGGTAAGACACATGATTTTTATGACCAGAAGTTGTACTGATGATATGATAAGACACCTTCATCTATTTATCATTTATTTTTATTAAACAAATGGTGTTGGAGCAATATACATGTGAAAAAATAATTGGACACCATTCATCATACCCAAATATCAATTCCAGGTAGATTAAATACCTATATTGGTAAGATCGAAGTGCAAAGCTTTTCATTTATTTTCATTTTTTGTCCTTTTTTACAGTGTACAATTCATGGTTTTATTATATTCAAAGTTGGACAACAATAAACACCATCTAATTTCAGAACCTTTTCATCACCTCAGGAACAAAAATATCCATACACATAAGCAGTCACTCTCCAATCTCTCTTTTCCTATCCTGTAGCAACTGCTAATATACTTTCTGGAGTCATCTTCTTGAAATGAATTAAAGGTGAAGTCAAGAGGGGAAAGTTGGAAGACATTTGGAAGAACATTGGGACCATCAATTGTAGCCAGCCTTGAAGATGGTCCCCAAGGGTCCCCACTGCCTGGTAGTCCCACCCCTGTGTAATGTTTCCCCTTTCCCCACCATACCAGCATTGGTCCATGTAATAAATGCAGTATGGCACATTCCCACATTACCTTTTGAATCACTCACTCATGAGAAAACCAGTTACTCTATTGTGAGAACATCAGGCTGCAAATGGAGAGGCCCACAACAGGAGGTACTGGGGCCTCTAGCAGCCATGTGAATGAGCTTGGAAGCAGATTCTTCCCCAGTGAAGCCTTGATAGGACTGCAGCCCCAGTCAATAGCTTGACTGGCACCTGGTGAGAAGCTCTGAGCCAGAATCATCCAGCTACATTCCTCTCAGATCCCCAACATACAAAACCTGTTAGGTAATCAATGCTTCTTGTTTTAAGTTGCAAATTCAGTGTGATTTGTTACACAGCAATAGATGACTAATACATCATTGACCCCCAATCAAACTACAAATAATAGAGTCATCTCCTTCTATGGCAAGATGTGGTACCAATCACTATAAGAGACACAGATGATGATGTTACTGATAATAATAATAATTAATAATTGCAGCTAACATTTATATAAGCTGTACTTGGAGCCAAACATGATTCTAAGCACTTTATGTGAACTAACTCACTTGACCCTATAGCCACTTATTACTATTATTATTTCTGCTCATGTCCACCAGTCAAAACCCACCAGGAACATGCCTGTAGTTTAACAGGAGAGATAGAGATGTGTTGCAACCAGGGAAACTACACACCATGGGGTACTGTGCTATGTCTCAGTTAGACAGTGTTAACAGTGGCTTGTAATAGAACGAGTTTGCTCTGGATTGGGTGTCTTAAACATCTTTATCTAGGAAGCAGGAAGAACAGAGTGGGGTTAAAGCAGCAGCCACTCATATTTGTTGGAAGGAAGCAAATCTTTTTAAAAGAAAATATTAGAGAATATCTTCATAACAATAAAGGAAAGTTTGATAAATTATGCTAAATTTTAAAACTTATATTCATCAAAAGACATCAAAAAGATCATTAAAATATAAGCCAGAGTGGTAATAGATATTCACAGTGCATGTAACCAACAATAAACAAGTACTTAGAATATATAGTAAACCTCCACAGATTAGAAAAAAGCACAGAATAAACAATGTCAATTTTTTAAATATTCTTTTCTAAAGGAAGTCTAAATAGACAGTAATCATATGAAAAGTTGCTCAACCATACTTTTTCTTTTTTTTTAAGTGTTTATTTACTTTTGACTGAGTTGTGTCTTAGTTGTAGCATGCTGTTTGTAGCATGAGGGTTTCTCTCTAGTTGTGGCACATGGCACACAGGTTCCAGAATGTATGGGATCAGCAGTTGCAGCCTGCAGCCTTATTTGCCCTGCAGTATGTGGGATCTTGATTTCCTGACCAGGGATCAAACCAGGTCCCCTGCATTATAAGGCAGATTCTTAACCTCTGAACCACCAGGGAAGCACTTACTCAACTCTATTAATCAAGAAAATACAAATTAACATCACACTGAAAAATCACTGCACATTCATTGGTTATAAAATTTAAAGCATTTTAATTTACCAATGGTTACTTTGGATGCTTAAATCCATTTTAGATTAAAACATTCAGGATATTATTAACAGAAGGGAATTTATTTAATTTTATAAGGAATATCTTTTTTAAAAAACCTATAAATATAGCATCTTCTAATGATTAAAATCATTGAAAATATAATTCTTCAATATTCCTAATGATGAAACATTGAAAGCTATCACTTAAAGATGTGGAACTTTGTATTATGCTAATGAGGGTGTAAGCTTCTATTAGTAAAACCACTTTGGAGAATAGTTTGCATACTACCTAATAAAACTGAAGACACTCATACCTTATGACCTAGCAATTCCATTTCTCATTATATATGAGAGAATGCATGCACATGTCCACCAGGTTACAGCACTGTTCTTAATAGCCCCAACAGGAAACAACCCAAATATCCATCAAAAAGTGTATAGTCATAGCATTATGATATATTCAAACAAGTAAAACACTATGTACACTATGATATATTCACACAAGTACATACAACACTATGAAGCAATAAAAATGAAGGAACTACAATCACTCACAATGATAACTAATCTTATAAACATGATATAAAAATATAGCATACTCAAGAGAACACAAATATTCAAAAGTTTACAAATTATGAAAAGAGGTGATGATAGCTATAGTATTCAGGAATAGGTAAATAGGTAGCAAAACTCTAAAGAAAAGAAGTGATTTTCACACACAAAAAAATATGGTAATGTTTATCCGTAAGAGAGAACTTAGTGATCAAGTAGGTGCTCAATTTCTTGACCCGAATGGTGATTAGATGTTTGCTTTATAACAAAATGTTAAGCTATGTGAATATTTTGTGCAGTTTCTTTATATATGTTATTCATAATAAATATGATACAAACAAACAAAAATATATTCTAGTATAATGTACCACTCAGATTCACTCTAGCCAATAATTTCTCAATCTAATTGTTGGAATTTCAGTTCTGAAAACATTTACAAAGGAATTCTAAAATCTGGTAAAACAATATATTAGTTGCAATACAGTATCAGGTCTTGGATGCAAATAATTATCTCTTCTCCTATAGCATATTAATATATATATAGGGACTTCCCTGGTGGTTCAGTGGCTAGAAGTCAGAGTGCCCAATGCAGTAGGCCCAGGACTCAATCCCTTGTCAGGGAACTAGATCCCACATGCTGCAACTAAGACTTGATATAGCAAAATAAATATTTTTAAAACATATATAGAAATTGCTTTGCAATTTTATCAAATCACTGATTATAGCCAGTTATTCCAATAGTGCAATATGATATTCTCATCATTTATTAAATGGAAATATTTTACTACAAAAAAAACCAATTATTTTCAGAATCTACTAAGTAATTATGTTACTGGGAAGGAATGCAGTAAACATGTAAACATAATGAACACAGTGATCCAAGTACAAGCTCTAGCTGTTCTCATCATCTGGGAGTTTCATGAAGTGGACCATTAGAGCAGAAATTAATAAATAATTTTGTTTCAAAATGTAAGCATTGATGATTAAAACAAAAAGCCACAAAGAGGATAAAATAATCAGATACCTAGTATTGGTAACTGAGGACTTTGACTGTTGTAAAATTTTTATTCCCTAATGAAGTTATCGAGACTTCCCTGGTGGCTCAGAGGATAAAACGTCTGCCTACAATGATGGAGACCCGGGTTCAATCCCTGGGAGGAAGATCTCCTGGAGAAGGAAATGGCAACCCGCTCCAGTACCCTTGCCTGGAAAACCCCATGGATGGAGGAGCCTGGTGGGCTATAGTCCGTGGGGTCGCAAAGAGTTGGACATGACTGAGCGACCTCACTTTAATGAAGTTATCAGAGTTTCCTGTAGTAGTGTTGAAGCCATCCCTTTACATCCATGTTCAAATCCAAAGCAATTAGAAAGGGGCAGCACTAAGAGTTTGAATAAATTTGGTAAATTTTTGCTTCTATGTATACACACACACAAAAAAAGTCCATATATATATGGACTACCCTGGCGGCTCAGATGGTAAAGAATATACCTGCAATGCAGGAGATCTGGGTTCTATCCCTTGGTCAGGAAGATCCCCTGGAGAATGAAATGGCAACCCACTCCAATATTCTTGTCTAGGAAATCCTATGGACAGAAGAGCCAGGCAGGCTATATGGGGTAGTTCACAAAAAGTTGTACACTACTGAATGACTCACACACACACACACACACACACACACACACACACACATATCACCAAGACTTACATAGTCCTTGAATAGCTGGTAGTATATCTTTTTCTAGTCATCAGTTAAAAAAAAAAAACAAAAAACGGACACTTAGTGATTAGAAAGATCTAGTGAAGGGAAATGTAGCATCACTGTCAGAAGAGATCTATTCAGATTAGGATTATAGGATATCTTTGTAAAGCATAAGTGGCAGAATTCATAGTATCTGGAACAATACAGAAAACTTCAATTTCCACTGATGTCAGTTGAGTGCCTGCTGCTGCTGCTAAGTCGCTCAGTCGTGTCCGACTCTGTGTGACCCCATAGACGGCAGCCCACCAGGTTCCCCCGTCCCTGGGATTCTCCAGGCAAGAGTACTGGAGTGGGCTGCCATTTCCTTCTCCGATGCATGAAAGTGAAAAGTGAAAGTGAAGTCGTTCATTCGTGTTAGACTCTTAGCGACCCCATGGACTGCAGCCTACCAGGCTCCTCCATCCATGGGATTTTCCAGGCAAGAGTACTGGAGTGGGTTGCAGTTTCCTTCTCCAAATTGAGTGCCTATTTCACTTAAAATAGATAAAAGAATCAAATCTAGAATCCTGATTGAAGTATATTGTGCTGTCAAAGAGACTAAGAATTTAGCTCTAGTTTCTTATGCTCATGAAAGTAATGTTAATATCAGCTTTGATTTCTTATTTACGTCTCATGTTGGACCTAAGTAAGATCAAATTAAGATAGGCTATGTTTCTCTTTCTAGTGGGCTTCCCTGGTGGCTCAGACAGTAAAGAATCTGCCTGCAATGAAGAAAACCTGGGTTCGATCCCTGGATCGTGAAGATACCCTGAGAAGGGAATGGTGACCAACTCTAGTATTCTTGCCTAGAGAATTACATGCACAGAGGAACCTGACAGGCTACATGGCTACATGGCATTGCAAACAGTTGGACACAACTGAGTGACTAACACACACACACACATACACAGCAACAACAACAAATGTTTCTAGTATCATTTTAAACTCTAAATCTACTTATGATGTACAATGAGTATTGCTGGTAATATGGTAAAAAGGGGCCCATTTTTGCAAAGTGAGAACTGTCTATGCTGATTACATAATGCAGTAAATATGCTCCTTTTTACTTTTACCTTTAGGTATATAGCTGTCATCTTCCATAAAGTAATCGGCAGGTAAGTTTATTGAACCTGCAAGGAAAATAGTACTATTCTATAACATTCAATTTCACAAATGATTCTTGATGTACATGTTATACCTTCTCAGTTATTTTCTGAGTTAATTAAAAATAAATAATAGCCACTTTATGTAATACTATTAATTATTGGGTTTCCTAGGTGGCACAGTCGTAAAGAATTTCCCTGCTAATGCGAGAGATGCAAGTTCAATCCCTGGATCAGGAAGATTCCCTGGAGAGGAAAATGGCAACCCATTCCAGTATTCTTACTTAGAGAATTACTTGGAGAGAGGAGCCTTGCAGACTACAGTCCATGGTGTCCCAAAGAGTTGGACGTGACTGAACATGCACAGTTTCTTAGGGCTTCCATGTGCTCAATCAGTAAAGAATCTGCCTGCAATGCAGGAGACCTGAGTTCCGTCCCTGGGTTGGAAGGTCTCCTGGAGAAGGGAATGGCAACCCACTCCAGTATTCTTACCTGGAGAATCCCATGGACAGAGGAGCCTGGCAGGCTAGTTTATAGGGTCACAAAGAGTCAGACATGCCTGAGCGACTAACACTACTACTACTACTATTAAATATTATATGATAGATGATCTTGAGTTCTTTACATATGATATGAAATATTGCAGCCTCATCCTGTATCCATTCTGCTCACCTTTAAGCTCACCTTCAGTGATGGTGTCAACTTCCTTCTTCAAACACAAGCAGGAACACTTCAAACACTCTGCTTCTCTGCTGAGAGCTTTCTTCTGCAGGGCAGGAGCTTCCTCAGCATGAAAGCACTGCAGCACCAAGGGCAGGGAATTTAATTCTTACAAAATAATCCTCAGTGGTGAAGATGGGAATAATTGAGTGAAGGCCCCAGTTTTTTTGTCCTTCACAGGGCATTCTAGAGGCATGTTCTATATAGTATCTCAGAGGACTGTGCATCTGCTGTCCACATGAGCAACCCACATATCAGCATGCCCCTTATTGGTGTCCTTCCTTCTCTCAGTTTCTCTGCTCTCTCTTGCACTTCCTGGAATCATCTTCTAAATGTATACCTGTATTCCAGACTTTGTCTCAAGAAATATTTTGCAGAGAAGCCAAAGAAAGATAGAAATAAACCTAATATCTTGATTTTAAAAATTGAAAAACAGAAAGTCTATATATTTTGCCTGTAGTTGCAAAGTTAAAAAATGGCAGAATCTAGAATTTGAACCTAACTTATTCTGGTTACATAGTCTAGACTCATTCCATTATGTCATATTATATCTTACATTTAGGACTTAGTTAAAAATAGTTTCACCATCCTGTTCTCAAACCTATTTACATGCAACCATTAATTTTTTTTTCATTTATTTTTATTAGTTGGAGGCTAATTCCATTGATTTAATATTTGCCTTTTGGGGCATATTAAATTGCAAAGTAGAATGGGAAATACTTGTATGGTGTGCCACAAAACATAATGTCATGATGTTAGAGTACAGGATTTTTATACTATAATAAAAGCATAGAAAGATTTAATGTTAATGATTTTATATCTTTATGCTAGTTGTTGATAGTAAATCTATATATTACTACTATTATAGTAAAATTAGTGAAACATATTAGCAAAAAAAAAAAAAAAAAGCCTGTTCAATTATCCCAGTATGTACTTCTAAGTATAGAGTTTCAATCATGGAAAAGAGAAAAACTTAAATTGAATAAGTAACACTGAAGCCTTCATTTATGTTCCTCCAGTTTCTTAAATATCAATACCTGAGGATTACTTTGAGAGTACTAATAAGACAGCTATCATCTAAAATAGTATTCTTAAAAAATAAGACTTCTGTTCCTAGGGCTGATTCATGTTGATCTATGGCAGAAATAAACACAATATTGTAAGGAAACTATCCTTCAATTAAAAATAAATATATAAAAATAAGTAAAATGGGAATCAAACTAGAAAAAATAAATAAACAACAACAACAAAAATAAGACTTCTGGTCAGCCTGTAAAAATCTTGAGTGTAGTTGCTCTGCCCTAGCAAGTAAAAAATTTGAACAAACTGAAAAATTGATAACTCTCCTTGGGTCAGTCAGAGAAGTCAGGTTACAAATCAAATTTCTTTCCCCAAATTGTAGACAAAAAGCAGATACAGGGAATCACAACTTACCAGAACAGAAACCCATAAGTAGAAATCTCTGCAAGATCCTGCACCAGGGTAAGGGAAACCCAAAATGTATAATTGCTGGAGGTTCTGTATGGATACAATTTTTTACACTATATTACTAAAAGTCTATTGACTAAAGTTGATTTTTCCCAGTACAGTTGATTTTTCTCCAATTCTGAGGGTTGTCTTTTCACCTTGCTTATAGTTTCCTTTGCTGTGCAAAAGCTTTTAAATTTAATCAGGTCCCACTTTTGTTTACTTTTGTTTTTGTTTCTGTTACTATAGGAGGTGGGTCATAGAGGATCTTGCTTTGATTTATAAAACAACATAATTCTTAATGTACATGTGCCCAACAACAAATCATCAAAATATGAAAGAAAAAAACTAATAGAACTGCAAGGAGAAGTTCACATATCCACTGTTATATGACTTGAATGCCTTTTATCAGAAATGGACAAAACAAGCAGAATGAACTTCAGTAAGACATAGTTGAACTCAATGGCACCATTAAACAAGTATATGTTATTAACAGCTATAGATTACTTCATCCAACAACAGAAAATCATATGTTATTTCAAGCTCACATGAACCATTCATCAGGACAGAAAACATCCTGGGTTATAAAACATACCATAAGAAATTTAAAAGAATAGAGCATATATAATGTCTCCTCTCATGCCATAGAGGGATTGGACTAGAAATCAATAACAGAAAGATAATTAGAAAATCACAACAAAAATTTCAAGAGATTTTTTTTTTAATATTTGGAACTACATGAAAGTGAAAACAACTTACAAAAATCTGTAGAATGCAGCAGAAGAAATGCTTAAAGAGGGAATCTTGTAGTATTGAAAGCATGAATTCAGTTCAGTTCAGTTCAGTCACTCAGTCGTATCTAACTCTTTGCAGTATGCCAGGACTCCCTGTCCATCACCAACTCCTAGAGTTTACCCAAACTTGTGTCCATTGAGTTGGTGATGCCATCCAAATATTTCATCCTCTGTTGTCCCCTTCTCCTCCTGCCTTCAATCTTTCCCAACATCAGGGTCTTTTCAAATGAGTCAGCTCTTTGCATCAGGTGGCCAAAGAATTGGAGTTCAGCTTCAACATCAGTCCTTCCAATGAACACCCAGGACTTATCTCCTTTAGGATGGACTGGTTGGATCTCCTTGCAGTACAGGGGACTCATAAGAGTCTTCTCCAACACCACAGTTCAAAAGCATCAGTTCTTCAGTGCTCAGCTTTCTTTATAGTCCAAATCTCACATCCATACATGACTACTGGAAAAACCATAGCCTTGATTAGACAGACCTTTGTTGGCAAAGTAAGGTCTCTGCTTTTGAATATGCTGTCTAGGTTGATCACAAATTTCCTTCCAAGGAGTAAGCATATTTTAATTTCATGGCTGCAATCACCATCTGCAGTGATTTTGGAGCCCCCCAAAATAAAGTTTGCCACTGTTTCCCCATCTATCAGCCATGAAGTGATGGGACTGGATGCCATGATCTTAGTTTTTTGAATATTGAGTTTTTAAGCCAACTTTTTCACTCTCCTCTTTCAGTTTCATTAAGTTCTTCACTTTCTGCCACAAGGGTGGTGTCATCTGCATATCTGAGGTTACTGATATTTTTCCCGGCAATCTTGAGTCCAGCTTGTGCTTCATCCAGCCCAGCATTTCTCATGATGTACTCTGCATATAAGTTAAATAAGCAGGGTGACAATATACAGCCTTGATGTACTCCTTTTCCTATTTGGAACCAGTCTGTTGTTTCATGTCCAGTTTTAACTGTTGCTTCCTGACCTGCATACAGATTTCTCAAGAGTCAGGTCAGGTTGTCTGGCATTCCCATCTCTTTCAGAATTTTCCACATTTTATTGTGACCTACACATGATCCAAGCATGTATCAGAAATGAATAAATATCTAAAAACAGTGATCTAAGCTTCAACCTTAGTAAACTAAGAAAATAAGTACAAATTAAATCCAAAACAAGCAGAAGAAAACAACTATTCATGATTAGAGTAGAAATAAATGAAATTAAAAGCAGTGAATCAATAGAGAAATCATCAAACTCAAAGCTGGTTCTTTGAAATATCAGCAAAGTTGATACACCTCTATTCAAGCTAACTATTTCAAAATTTGTGATTGTGCATGTCCCTTTTAGAAAATATTGTAGCATTTGCATATAACCTATGGACACCCTCCTGTGTACTTTTTTTTTCATTTTTTTTCCATTTATTTTTATTAGTTCTTAGCCTCCAACTCCTGTGTACTTTAAATCATCTCTAGATTACTTATAATACTTAATTGAATGTAAATGCTATGTTAGTAATGCTGGTGCCTGGCAAATTCAAATTTTGCTTTATGGAACTTCTGGAATTAAAAAAAAATATTTTCAAGCCATGGTTGATAAAATCTGAAGATGTGGAATCCACAGATATGGAGGGCCAAGTGTCTACCAGGGTAGAAATTTAGAACATTTCTATATAAAAGTCAATCACTTTCCTACATACCAACAATTAACAAGTAGAATTTGAAATTAAAAACATTCATTTACATTAGAACCCCAAAGATGAAAACTCTAGCAAAATATGTACAGCAGCTATATAAGGAAAACTATAAAACTGATGAAAGAAATTAAAGAACCAAGTAAATGGTGAGACATTCCATGTTCTTGAATAGGAAAACTCAATATTATCAAGATGTCACTTCTTCCCAATTTGATTTATAGATTAGGAACAATTCCAATCAAAACCCTAGTAAGTTATTTTGTGGATATTGACAAACCAATCTAACATAAATAAGGAGAAGTTAAGGACCCAAAATAACCAATTAAGTATTAAAAGAACAAAGTTAGGGGAGTGACACTGCCCAACTTCAAGACTTAACTATAAAGCTATAGTTATTAATACAGTGGAATATTGGTGAAATAATAAATAAATAGATCAGTGAAACAGAACAGAGAGCCCAGAAATAAAGCTACATAAATACCGTCAACTGAACTTTGACAAAGGAGCAAAGTCAATATAATGAAGAAAAGATTCTTTTCTCAACAAATGGTACTGGAACCACTAGACAATAACATGTAAAAAAACAATGAATCTAGACACAGACTTTACTCCCTTCACAGAAACTAGCTTAAAGTGAGTCATGGACTTAAATGTAAAATATGACACTATAAAACTCCAAGAAAACATAGGAAAGATATCCAGATGACCCTGGGTATGGTGATGACTTTTTAGATACAAAACCAGAAGCCCCATCTATGAAATAAAAAATTGATAAGCTAGACTTCTTTAAAATTAAAACTTCTGCCTTATAGAAAACAATGTAAAGAGAATGAGAAGAAAAGTCACAGACTGAGAGAAAATATTTGCAAAGGGTTTGTTTGATGAATGACTTATCTCAAACATACAAAAAACTTGTTTTTTTAACTTAATAATGAGAAAACAGGCATGTTTAAAAATTTGGCCAAAGACCCTAATGGTCATTTCACTAAAAAAGATACATGGATGACAAATAAGCATATGAAAACATGTTCAACATTGTATATCAATAGGGAATTGAAAGTTAAAATAATAATGGCTCAATGGGTAAAGAATCTACCTGCAATGCAGGAGACACAGGAGACTTGGGTTCAGTTCCAGGGTCAGAAAATCCCCTGAAGGAGGGCCTGGCAACTCATTCCAGTATCCTTGCCTGGAAAATCCCATGGACAGAGAAGCCTGGTAGGCTACTGTCCATAGGGTCGCAAAGAGTCGGACATGACTGAGCAATTAGCTCTTTCGCTTTTCACTCAGTAGGTGAGTGCACGCTCAGTTGCTCAGTTGTGTTTGACTCTTTAAGACCCCATGGACTATAGTCTGCCAGGTTCCTCTGTCCTGGGATTTTTCAGGCAAGAATACTGGAAGGTGCTCAGGGCTGATGCACTGGGATGACCCAGAGGGATGGGATGGGGAGGGAGGTGGGAGGGGGGTTCAGGATGGGGAACACATGTAAACCCATGGCTGATTCATGTCAATGTATGGCAAAAACCACTACAATATTGTAAAGTAATTAGCTTCCAAATAGTAAAAATAAATAAAATAAAAAGAAAATAACACAAGTTTATCAGCCCCCCCCCAAAAAAAAAAAGAATACTGGAAGGGGTTGCCATATCTTCCTCCAGGGAATCCTTCTGACCCAGAGATCTAACCCATGTCTCCTGCATTGACAGGCAGATTCTTTATCACTGAGATACTTGAGAAACATTTTAAGTAAGTGAATGGACAAATAAACTGACGTACATCCAGATAATGGAATATTATTCCATGCTAAAAATAAATCAGCTATCAAACCATGAAAAGACATGGAGGAACCTTAAATTCATATAGTAAATTAAAGAAGACAATGAAATTGTTACATACTGTATGATATTCTGGAAAAGTCAAAAATATGGAAACAGTAAAAATATCTGTGATTGCTTAGGTATAGAGAAGAGGGAGGAATGAACAGGCAAACCACTGAGGAATTTTAAGGGCAATAAACTATAGTACTCTCATAGTGGATATATGTCATTATACATTTGTCAAAATTCATAGACTGTCAACACCAATAAATTATAGATTTTGGCTGCTGATGTGTCAATGTAGTTTCACCAATTTTAGCAACTGTATCACTGGTGTGGGAGGTTGTCTGTGGGTAAATGGAAACTTTTTGTCCTATATGCTCACTTTTCCTATGAATCTAGAACTACTCTAAAAAGTAAAGGTTACTAATTAATTTTTTTTTGTGGTTTAGTTCCTGAGTCATGTCCAACTCTTTTGCAAATTAAAAAATACATATTTTTTAAAAAGCATTTATACCAAATATTTTGAAATTGCTTTGCTATACAGAAAGAATTTGATGTAGCTATAAGAAATGGTTTAGTTATTATGGGAGATGGGTAAATAAAGGAGTTACGAGCACAGATTCAGGAGCCAGACTCCCTGGCATAAATCCCAGTTCTATTACTTACAAGCTACATAACTTTTGGCAAATTATTTATCCCTTTGATAACATCATTTTTTCATATATAAAATGGGGATAATGAAAGTATCTTACCTCATAGATCCATTGGGAGCATTAAATGAGTTAATATATGCAAAGTTCTTAGAATAGAACCTGGCACAGAATGTAAGCATTCAAATAAATATTAAGTTATTATTTTATATACATAGTCAAACACTTTATTGAATTTTCATAAAATGTCATAAAAATTATAAAATTCTTACCAAAATTATTGAAAATCTTTCTTTTTTCTAAAAAGCATGTTTGTTTGTATAACAATCTTTCTGAACTTGTTATAAACTCACAATATATCTCTTATCTCACCTTTTACCATGTCGTTTGTTTTACTGATTCCCTACATGTCACACTCTGCTTTATCAAAATTCTTCGTCTATAAGAAGTCTAAATTTTATTTTGTTAGTTAGATGTGATATGAATTAGCAACTATTTTGTTTCTCCACTATGTATTATAAATCTATTTTTCATTAGTAGAATTCTATAAAGAAAAAGAAAGTTAATCTATTAAATATGATTGAGGAATCTGAAGAACACGATATACTTGCAAAGTCACATAAAATGTTTGAGATTTTTAAGGTCAGGGCTTGGGCATTGCTGTTAACTTTTTTTAAATGGCATTTTGTGTATGTGGGTATATGTGAGAGAAAATAGAAGAGGAGAAAAATGATGAAATCTAGGGGAAATGGCTAGTATAGAATGAACATAAACTAATTCATTCATTCAACATGTAATTTGAGTGTACTTTAGCAAATTTTCTATTAAATAAAGTATAAATACAAGAATGAGTGAATAAATGATTGAAACTATCTATCTACCAGCTGTTCTGGAAAAGGAATAAAATATACAAAGCAAACTGAAGAATTCTAATCAATAAATCAGGTAATAGTTGCTCAAAGGACTGGATTTTGGAAATAAAGTCTTCAAAATTGCCTCTTTTCTACATGACAAAGAGAAAAAGAAATGTCAACTTGAAGCTATACTGTGTTATTTGTAGAGCAAACTTGATTAAGTAGAGGTTCAGAGAGCAGACAGCTTTTCAAGTTAGAGTAAACAAACTCCTTCGCCTACTTGAGTGGCTAATTTCAAGAGATACATCAGCTCCCAATGTTTTTCCTTCTCCCTGACCAGTTCTTCAATTTGAAGGCTATTTGCCTGAGCATGCACAAAGTGCTTGGCATGGCAGTTAGCAAGAAATGCTTATATTTACAGATCACAGAGATGGCACGCTCACTGCCCAGGAGGCTGACTATACCGGGAAAGAGCTTGTTGTCCAGATGTCAGCTTATGTGAAGATGGTTAATATGTGTGATTATCTAGGACTATTGAGTCCTGCTCTTTTAAATCATAAATAAGTTCCAAAAGATTCCCCATATGGGAAAATTTCTCTAGTTTACTTGAAAAATAAGTAAAATTAGTTAAAATTATCTGAAGGAAATTACCCAGAAACCTAGAAAAAAAAAGATTGTTTAATCATTTACTCTGATTTAGAAAAGAAGAACCAGAGTGACATAGGGGAAAAGGATGTGCAAGATCATAAATAATTCAATGTATGTTTCTTTACCATATAATTTGTGCAGAATTGTGAAGTAAACAATGTGAGGATAGAAAGGAAATATATTTATTCCTATTCACAAGTCATTTGCAGTCTTGTTGGAGAGCTAAGTTAAAGAGTCAGTAAGCATGTTAAATCATATATTTCCATATGCCAAACTGTTCAGTGTAAGTTATATGTGTCCTGAAGGATCAAGGCAAGGGCAGTTCAATATTGACTTCTAGTTTTGAAATCAAGGACAGTTTTATGCAAAAAAAAAATGAAAGTTCCAAAGGACACCAGCGAAATTTGTCAATTTGTCCCTTTCATTACATAAAAAAACAAATGACAAAAAAAAGCTGGATTTAAAATTATAGTGAGTTACCAGCCAAACTATGCTAAAAATAGAACAAAGTGTACATCATTATAACTAACCTGCCAATAATATTTAGTGATAATAAAATAGATACATAAGTATCAACTTCTCCAAGTCCCTCCTAAGCCTGTCCTCCATCTCACATTCATAATAAATTTGAAGTTCTTATTTGCTATTTGTTTCAACAGCACCTGTGGAATAACACCATAAGTCATTATCTCTCTCTTTAATGGTGCTCACCTTAAAGAAAAATAGTGCTAATGACATCCACTGGAAAGAAAGATTGACTCAAATACAATAGTTAACAATTTAAAACAGTTAATCAACTCTTATCTGGTATTGGTCCGCAGAAGACAGAATCATACAAGGATTCAGATCCTGGGGAAAAAATGACCAGAAGTTTTTCTGCTGGAAAAGTTGAGTTTTTCAACATTTCTAAGGTTTGTTTTTGCTTTAAGCAAATCAAAACCTGGTAAATATGTCTTATCTATTATTCTAAACATAATAAAACTATTTAGCTTTATTTCTGAATATTTTACCTTGAATAGCAATTTATGCTAAAATAATAATACTATTTACTTTTCCTTCTGTATTAAAGTTCGTTGTGCACATGACCATGTGTACATATGTGTGTGTATTAATTTGGGTTTCCCAGGTGGCCCAGTGGTAAAGAATCAGCCTGTCAATGCAAGAGATGTGGGTTCGATACTGGGTTGGGGAGATCCCCTGGAGTAGGAAATGGCAACTGACTCCAGTATTCTTGCTTGTGAAATTCCATGGAATGTGCAGTCCATGGTGTCACAAAGAGTCGGACATGACTGAGTACGCATGCTGTATTAATTGTTTATACCCAAGGACATTCACTTGCAACAAGAACAAAGCATGTTTATCTTAACAAAAGGAAGAAAGAAAAAGATTTATCTTTGATGAGTTAATTGAATAATGAGCTCACAAGTATGACAATTTTGCTTCATATGAGGAACAAAAAAGAAAAAATTGTAACAGGGGCCATTATTTAATTTTTGCTCTGGTACCTTATTTAAAAAATATAACAAAACAACAACAAAAATTTTCAAGTAGTCACAGGAAACTAAAGGGGAATTTCAAAAAGAACCCAAATGTTACTTATTCAACAACATTGACAATGGTGCTCCTTAAAACTTTTAACAATTTATTATCCAACCAATTGAAACTTTCATATAAACATTACACAGAGTTTTTCAATATTTCTAAGGTTTGTTTTTTTCATTAAGCAAATCAAAACCTGGTAAATATATGTCTTATCTATTATTTCTAAGTTTTTAATGTTAAAGTCTCTAATAGACCAATTGCTATAGTGAATGATTTACAGAGAAATCTGGAATGTAACAAATAGTGCCAGCTTTCTCAGAGCAATATGTAATATCCTACTCTTTGGTTACCATATAAATTAGTTGTTTAAAGATCCAAGTTCCAGAAAATCCTAACAGACATAACAAACTTTCTTACTTAACATACTTCAATTACACGTAAATTATAGAGAGCAATTAAAAAAAAAACTTACCCACTACCCAGTTTTATCAAATCTGAATATTTTGCTATATTTTCTTCACAAGTATTTTTAGTGAATATATATTATAAATATACTGAAGCAAGCTGTGCAATCTTCACTGATCTGTTTCATCTCTCCCTCACCAATGGAAACTACTAACCTTTATTCAATGTGTATCATTCTCAGACATGATAGTTCTTATACTATTAATACTTATGTAACCATTAAACTATGTAATTTGTTTCCTTGTTTTAATTTTTTATAGGTATGACATCAGCTAAATGGTAGTATAGAATTTCTAGCTCCCATGTTCTGCTGCTGCTGCTGCTGCCCATCCTCTCCTAGAAACATCTCCTAGAAAAATCTCATGGCCTTAGGTGATTTCAGCAGGTTCGTCCCCAGGCTTCTGCAAGCTCCTGTGACCCCAGGCCCCATTTCACCCAGGTGCTTGGCTCCAGGAAGCTTCTGGGGCACCAGGCCCCTTGCATATTTCTATGAACCCAGGCTCTCAGTTTACCCCAGCACTTACTGACACCCATGACCCAGGCAGCTTTCATGGCACCAAGCTCCCAATGGGCTTACAGGAATCCGGGCCCTCTGTCTACCCCAACACCAGCTTCTTCCCATGGTCTCAGGTGGCTCCAGCAAACAGAGGCTCCTAGCTCACCCGTGTTGGCTGGCTTTCATGACCCTGGTGACTCCTATGGTTCCAGGCTCCCAGAAGTCTCCTGAGAACTTAAGCCCCCAGCCCATCCAGGTGCCTGCTGGCTCTATCAACCATAGGCACCTTTGGCAACCCCAGGAGGCTCCTACAAGTTCAAGCAACTTCCATGGCATGAAGCTTCTGGGAGCCTCCTATGAACTCAGGCTCTCATTCTACCTCAGCACCAGCTGGTTCCAATGGCCACAAGTGGCATTAGCTTCAGGTAGACTCCAACAAACTCAGGCCCCAAGCCAACCAAGAGTTGGCTGGCTCCCATGATCCAAGTAGTTCCTGGGTACTCGGGCTCCTGGTAGGATCCTGAAAATTAAGACATCAAGATCACACTGGTACAGAATGCCTCCTTGACACAACATGCCCCGTGAGCTTCTATGAACCCAGACTTCCCTCACATTCCAGTGCTTACTGGCTCTCAAAAACTAAGAAGCCACTGTGGTCTCTGGTTCTGGATTAGTGGGTCAAAGAAGAGATCAAAAGTGAAGTTAAAAATAATTTGAAACAAATGAAAATAGAAATACAATATACCAAAGTTTATGGATGCAGAAAAGCAAGTTAAATTGGGGAGTTTTATTGATAAATGTCTACATTAAGAAAAAGGAAAGATATCAGAATAAGAAATTTAAGTTTTCACCTCAAGGAACTAAGGGAAAAGCTAAAGCAGAAGTTAGTAGAGGAAGGAAATAACAAAGATCAGAGAAGAAATAAAAGAAATAAAGAATACAAAAAATATATAGAGACATCTACAAAACCAAGAGTTGGTTTTGTTTAAAAAAAAAAAGTTGACACACTTTTAGCTACTCTAAGTGTAAAAGACAAGACTTGAATAAATAAAATATAGCAAAAATCATATAAAAAAACAGGATAAGCATATCACTCATAGTCTTCCCGGGTGTCTCAGTGGTAAAGAACCTGCCAATAGAGGAGATACAGGAGATGTGGGTTCAATCCCTGGGTAGGGAAGATCCCCTGGAGGCGAAATTGGCAATCCAATCCAGTATTCTTGCCAGGGAAATCTCATGGACACAGAAGCCTGGTGCACTACAGTCCATGAGGTTGCAAAGAGTCAGACACAACTGAGTGACTAAGCAATAACAACAGCAGTGCACACACGCAAACACACACACACACACACACACCACTCACATCAATACTTGTGAATGTCAGAATGGGAGAAAATAATAGCAAACAAAACAACTGGCAAAAGATTAATCTCTAAAACGTATATAAGCAACTCATACAACTCAATGTTAGCAAAACAAATACCCCTATCAAAAAATAGGCAGAAGACATAGACATTTATCCCCAAAAGACATACAGATGGCCAATAAATACATGAAAAGATGCTCAATTTAGCTAATTATTAGAGAAATGAAAATCAAAACTACAATGAGGCATTACTTCACACCAACCAGAATGGTCATTATCAAAAAATCTACAAATAATAAATGCTAGAGAGGATGTGGAGAAAAGGGAACCCTCCTATATTGCTGGTGGGAATGTAAAGTGATACAGGCATTATGGAAAACAGTATGGAGATTCCTTAAAAAAAACTAGGAATAAATCTGCCATATGACCCAGCAACCCAACTACTGGGCATATACCCTAAGGAAATCACAGTTCTAAAACACACATGTACCCCAATATTCAAAGCAGCACTATTTACAATAACTAGGACATGGAATCAACCTACATGTCCATTAACAGATGAGTGGATAAAGAAGATGTGGTACATATATACAATGTAATATTATTCAGCCATTTTAAAAAAATGAATTTGAGTCAGTTCTAGTGAGGTGGATGAACCTAGAGCCTGTTATATGGAGGGAAATAAGTCAAAAAGAGAGAAACAAATATAGTATATTAACACACATATATATGGAATCTAAAAAATGGTATTGATGAACCTATTTGCAGGAAATAATAGAGATGCAAATGTAGAGAATGAACTTGTAGAAACAGTGGGGGAAGTAGAGAGTGGGATAAAATGAGAAACTCGCATCAACATAGATGTAAAACGTCTTCTTGAAAAGCTAAAGTTTTGCCTTTTTGTTCAGTTTATCATCTTACATGATTTCCTAATGTAAAATCTGTTCATCATTCACATTTTAATAAAATAAAAATAATTTATAAAAAATAAAATAAAAATTATAAAATCTGTTCAATTAGATGGCTCAGCTCCCCATTGTCAGCCTTTACTTATACAGTAGTCAGCCAAAAACATTTTACGGTGAGCATTTGGATGTGAATTGTAAATGTGCATAAGCTAGACATATAAGATCTAAATATTCCATCAAATTTTCCTAATCAGTTTTTCCCATGGATTTTATTTATAAAAGCAGCTATCATTACATAAAATCCTGTCTTCTAGACTGTTACTGAGAAGGGGTTAGATCTATATTTTTGTTCCTTGAATTCTTTATAATTGCTACCTTACTTTTTTTTCCTTATAAGTATAAAGCAGAATGCTCTTTTAAAATATGAACTTACTGCCCTGATATTGTATCAGAACCACATTGCACCATACCTTGAAGAGCCAACGACATGTAGCTGGCCTTGGACTCAACTCCATTGTAAACAAAATGTTTCTAAAAAAAAAAAATAGCAAAAACATAAATCTAATCATGGAAATTCATATTTAATGTTCCTCAAAAGATTACAAGAGATTCCTTAGGAGCACAAGCAAATTATGCTGATTAGGAAGAAAAAGATCAGGATGGTTTGTACAAGTTCAAGGAGTGGATGGAGAGGCAGACAAGAACAAATACAAGAGAGCAGAACAAACCTGTAGGAGAGTCTGATAAAATTAAAAGCTCCACATGACTGAAGATTTTTTAAAAACATGAAAAACCAAAATTAAAACAGTTTTATTTTTGCAACAAAAAACATTAAAGATATAGATGCTGATTGAGGTGAATAATTTAATATGAATAAAATATCACAATAAACAGGAAAACTTATTTTCTTCACTGAAGTATCTTAAGCATTTAAAGGAATGCTTAGTACACACTAGGTGTTCAATAAATATATATTGGATGAATGGGTGTCTCACATAGAGCCAACCGTCCTGGAATGTGAAGTCAAGTGGACCTTAGGAAGCATCACTATGAACAAAGCTAGTGGAGGTGATGGAATTACAGTTGAGCTATACCAAATCCTGAAAGATGATGCCATGAAAGTGTTGCACTCATATGCCAGAAAATTTGGAAAACTCAGCAGTGGCCACAGGACTGGAAAAGGTCAGTTTTCATTGCAATCCCAAAGAAAGACAATGCCAAAGAATGCGCAAACTACTGCACACTTGAATTCATCTCACACGCTAGTAAAGTAATGCTCAAAATTCTCCAAATTAGTCTTCAAAAGTACATGAACCATGAACTTCCAGATGCTCAGGCTGGATTTAGAAAAGACAGAGGAACCAGAGATCAAATTGCCAACATCTGTTAGATCATAGAAAAAGCAAGAGAATTCCAGAAAAACATCTACTTCTGCTTTATTGACTATGCCAAAGCCTTTGACTGTGTGGATCACAACAAACTTGAAAATTCTTAAAGAGTTGGGGATCCCAGAATAGAAGGCTTTACCTGCCTCCTGAGAAATCTGTATGCATGTTAAGAAGCAACAGAATAAGACATGGAGCAACCGATTGGTTCCAAATTGGGAAAGGATTACATCAAGGCTGTATATTGTCACCCTGCTTATTTAACTTATATGCAAAGTACATCATGCAAAATGCTGGGCTGGATAAAACACACACTGGAACCAAGATTTCCAGGAGAAATATCAATAACCTCAGATATTCAGATGCCACCACCCTTATGGCAGAAAGCAAAGAGGAACTAAAGAGCCTCTTGATGAAAGTGAAAGAGGAGAATGAGAAAAGTGGCTTAAAACTCAACGGGAATTCTAAAATCTATGATCATGGCATTCCGTCCCATCACTTCATGGCAAATAGATGGGGAAACAATGGAAATAGTGGCAGAGTTTATTTTGGGGGGCTCCAAAATTACTGCAGATGGTGACTTCAGCCATGAAATTAAAAGACGTTTGCTCCTTGGAAGAAAATCTATGACTAACTTACACAGCATATTAAAAAGCAGAAACATTACTTTGCTGACAAAAGTCTGTCTAGTCAAAGCTATGGTTTTTCCAGTAGTCATGTATGGATGTGAGAGTTGGGCAATAAAGAAAGCTGAGCGCTGAAGAATTGATGCTTTTGAATTCTGGTATTGGAGAAGACTCTTGAGAGTCCCTTGGAGAGCAACAAAATCCAACCTGTCCACCTTAAATGAAATCAGTCCTGAATATTCATTGAAAGGACTGATGTTGAAGCTGAAACTCCAATACTTTGACCACCTGATGGGAAGAACTGACTCATTTGAAAAGGCTCTGATGGTGGGAAAGATTGAAGGCGGGAGGAGAAGTGGACAACCCAGGATGAGATTGTTGGATGGCATCACCATCTCAATGGACATGAGTCTGAGTAAATTCCAGGAGTTGGTGATGGACAGGGAGGCCTGGCGTGCTGCAGTCCATGGGGTCACAAAGAGTTGGATATGACTGAGTGAGTGAACTGAACTGAACTGAAAGAAAAGGGACAGAGAAAGCTTCTGACATAGACATCAGAAGGGGGACGGAGAGTGCCCCCCTCACTAGTCTAAGTAAGGGAGTTATATACTTTTTTAATTAGTTATTACAATAAATCAAAAGAATGACTCAAAATTGTAAAAATTTTACCATACCCATTCCCACAATTTACATTTTAAGGTAACAGGATTAGAGCTTAACAATAGAAAGATCTTACCAGACCCACTCCCATAATATACAGTTTAAGATAGCAGGATTGGTCAGATGGTTTTCAAGAAGGAGAAATTGTCCTCAAGCAGGATACATTGTTGTTATATCATCCTTAGTACAGAGTTTAAACTGAGCTGTTTGTTGTGTAATCATCAGTTCTGGACTTAAAGGAAAAAAAAAACATTTTATGTGACTAAGACTAAGGAATGTAGCGGAAAACAAGACTTTTGTCATTTTTTTTCCTCCTTGAGAATTCCAGATCCCTATCTCCTCCTTGGGGACCCCCGGCTTCTTATCAACCTGCCTAGGAATTGACTCTCAAAACCAGATACAAATTTGGAGCAACCAAAGAAATGCCTAACTGAAAAGAAAATCCATATGGAAGACATAGGTAATTTCGTAATGTTTTACCCACCCTTCCCACTGCCTCTGGGTGCAGAACCATGATTTCAGGAGGAAGCTGTACAATTCCCAGTTCCTCTTTTGAGACGGAAGGAACAGAGTGAAACGTATTTACAGGGTTCTGGTTTGACTGGAGACATTTCAAGGGATTTGTTTCTGTCTCCTGTGAATCTGAGGAGACAGAATAGGATGTTGGCATAGTTTGAATATTAGGTTGGAGGCTGCTGAAAGAAGTGTCAGGAAACACAACACAAAAGCATTTCAAGAGGAATGCATACTTGCAAGCACCTAGCAAGACAGGAGATTACCGGCAGAGGAATGCAACAGAAAACTACCCTGAGAAGATGCAGGGGTGAGAGTCTTAGGGAAATTAAGATATGTAAAAGCAGCTGTATAGAAAAAATAATTGGAGTCGAAATCAAATGCATAGCCCCAGGGAAGATACATTCTCAGGTAAAGGGCGGAGATGACCTTGAAAATCCACGCTGAGCTGACTAGTGAAGGTCTAGTCTTCATGGAAGGGCTTTGCAGCTGGCACAGCGGTAAAGAATCTGCCTACCAATGCTGGAGATATAAGCGATACCAGAGAATTGGGTGTGATCCCTGGGTCAGGAAGATCCCCTGGAGTAGGAAATGACAATCCATTTTCCAAGCAAATATTATTGCCTGGAAAATCCCACTGACAGAAGAACCTGGTGGGCTAAATAAAGCCCATGAGGTGGCAAAGAGTCAGACAAAACTGAGCACACTAGCACACAAACAGTCCCCTGAATGGAGTAAGTTTGCAAAGATTAGGAGAGGTCATTTTTTTTTTTTCAAATGTTAACTGTCAACAAAGTATAAGACATACAAAGAAACAGGGGAATGCGCCCCATTTGAAGGAGAAATAAATCTTCAGAAAATGACCCTAAAAAGAAACAAGCCATAGATTTATTTGACAAAGACTTCAAAATAGCAACCTTAAATGTGTCCAGTGAGGGGGAACATGGACAAATTAAATGAAATCAAGAAATGGATATATGAACAAAATGAGAATATCAATATAGATGTAGAAATTACAAAAAAAGAACTAAACAAAAATTCTAATGCTGAAGAACATAATGACTGAGTTGAAAAACTCACTGAAGGTGTTCAACACTACATTCAAACATACAGAGGAAAGAATTAGTTAATATGAAGACAGATCATTTGAAACTATCCAATCTGAGGAAACAAAAGAAAAAAAAAAAAGAAAAAAGAAAAGAGTAAATAGAGTGCAAGGAACTTATGAGACAGCATCAAGAAGATTAAAATACACATTATGAGAGTCCCAGATGGAAAAGAGAGAAATGGACAAAACTAGTCAAGACTTTGTATTTTCCAGTGGTCATGTATGGATGTGAGAGTTGGACTATAAAGAAAGCTAAGCGATGAAGAATTGATGCTTTTGAACTGTGGTGTTGGAGAATACTCTTGAGAGTCCCTTGGACTGCAAGGAGATCCAACCAGTCCATCCTAAAGGAGATTAGTCATGGATGTTCATTGGAAAGACTGATGTTGAAGCTGAAACTCCAATATTTGGCCACCTGATGCAAAGAGCTGACTCACTGGAAAAGACCCTGAAGCTGGGAAAGATTGAGGGCAGGAGGAGAAGGGAGCGACAGAGGATGAGATGGTTGGGTGGCATCTCCGACTCGATGGACATGGATTTGGGTGGACTCTGGGAGTTGGTGATGGACAGGGAGACCTGGTGTGCTGTGGTTCATGGGGTCACAAAGAGTTGGACAGGACTGAGGGACTGAACTGAATTGAACTCATTAAATAATAGTTGAGAATTTTCCAAATTTGAAGAAAAACATGAATATTCAAATACAAGAAGCTCAATGACACATAAGCAGAAGAATTTAAAGACAAACCCAGAGACACATTAAAATCAAAGTGTTAGTATACTGTAATGGTCTTTATCTTTCTGGCTTACTTCACTCTGTATAATGGGCTCCAGTTTCATCCATCTGGACTTTAGAAAGATGGTAATGATAACCCTATATGCAAAACAGAAAAAGAGACTCAGATATATAGAACAGACTTGTGGACTCTGGGAGAAGGCAAGGGTGGGATGTTTCAAGAGAACAGAATTGAAACATGTATATTATCTAGGGTGAAACAGATCACCAGCCCAGACTGGGTGCATGAGACAGGTGCTCGGGCCTGGTGCACTGGGAAGACCCAGAAGGATAGGGTGGAGAGGGAGGTGGGAGGGGGGACTGGGATGGGGAATTCATGTAAATCCATGGCTGATTCATTTCAATGTATGACAAAAACTACTGTAATGATGTAAAGTAATTAGCCTATTAAAAAAAAATTAAAAAAAATTAAAAAAAATAAAATCAAAGTGTTGAAAAATCAAAGACAAATATTAATTAAGATATGGGGTAATTGAATACCTTGAGTGTTATCATTAGTAATGTAAAAGTTATAGTCACTATGGAATACAGTATGGTGGTTCCTCAAAAAATATTAAAAATAGAACTACCTCATGATCCAGCAATTCTACTTTTGGATATATACTGCAGATAATTGAAAGCAAGGCCTTGACAAGGTATATGTAGATCTCTTTATAGTAGCATTATTCACAAGAGTTGATAAGTATACACTGAAGGATAAAAAGTGATTTGTGATATATATGCACAACAGTATATTATTTAGCCTTGAAAATGAAGGAAATATCGACATATGGTGCAGCATGGATGTACAATAGGACAGTATGCTAAGTGAAATAAGACAAGTCACAGAAAGACAAATACTCTCTCATATCTCTACATAGAATAGTCAAATTCACAAATGGTAGTTTTCTGGGCCTGACAGTAAGGGGAAGTGGGTGGTTGTTATTTACTGTATATGGAGTTTTAGGTTTGCAAAATGGAAAGAAGTCTGGAGATTAATGTATAACAATATCAAGTTTATTGACAATATTGAATTGTATACTTAAGAATTGTTATAATGGTAAATTTTTTGTAATGTATTTTTGTCCCAATTAAAATTCAATGGAATATGAAGAAAGGAAGGACTAAATAAAGAATAATATAACTGCAAAAGTCTGAGAGAGAAAACGGCTTGAGCAAAACCTAGAAAAATAGAAAGAAATTAGGCAAATGAAAGGGTCCATGTGATGAGAATATTAGATAATTAGGTGGAAAATAGAGAACTTCACAAACTACGAAATTAATATGTACAAATGAAGAGAGTCAGTTACCTTCACAGCATACTCAATGCAGTTAGAGTCATCTGGTATGGCTGGGAATATGAGTAATATAGTAGGAAAAGAGTATAGAAAGATATTCTTTGGGCAGAATCCAGACATTTTAATCTACTAGGTTGAAGAATTCAGTATTGCATCAGTAAGAAACACCTGGGATGTGAGGCAGATTCAAGAGGGAGAGAACATATGTAGACTTATGGCTTATTCACATTGTTGTATGGCAGAAACCAACACAATATTGTAAAGCAATTATCCTCCAAATAAAAATAAGAAATACCTGGAATTTTTTTTAAGTGAATGTCACACTATCAGAGCTGCTTTCTAAAAATATAACTGTGGATAGTGTGGGGTTGGTTTAGTACATAAAGTTATTGGAAGGACTGATGCTGAAGCTGAAACTCCAGTACTTTGGCCACCTCATGCGAAGAGTTGACTCATTGGAAAAGAACCTGATGCTGGAAGGGACTGGGGGCAGAAGGAGAAGGGGACGACAGAGGATGAGATGGCTGGATGACATCATCGATTCGATGAGCATGAGTTTGAGCAAACTCCGGGATTTGGTGAAGGACAGGGAGGCCTGGCTTGCTGCGATTCATGGGGTCGCAACTGAGCGACTGAACTGAACTGAAATGAACTGAATAGCAGATTCATGTGAAAGTATGGCAAAAACCACCACAATATTTTAAAGTAATTAGCCTCTAATTAAAATAAATAAATAAATAAAGAGAAAGATAAAAGAGACACTTAGGAGTATTGTTTTCAGTTAAAACTGAGTATTTTGTTATAAAAGTATGCATTTTTATTATAGAAAACATAGGAAATAAGTATTATCAAAAAGAAAATCTGAAATATGCACAATCCCATTATTCTCACACAATGAAAAAATTTGTATCAACTGATAATCCTACTGTAAGCACGTTTGATTTCCTTGATTAGCATTTTCATTTTTTAAATGTTTTTTTTAATTTTTATTAGTTGGAGGCTAATAACTTTACAATATTGTAGTGGTTTTTGCCATACATTGACATGAATCAGCCATGGATTTACATGTATTCCCCGTCCTGAACCCCCCTCCCACTTCCCTCCCCATCCCATCCCTCTGGGTCATCCCAGTGCACCAGCCCCGAGCGCCTGTCTCATGCATCCAACCTGGACTGGCGATCTGTTTCACACTTGATAATATACATCTTTCGATGCTATTCTCTGAGATCATCCCACCCTCTCCTTCTCCCATAGACTCCAAAAGTCTGTTCTATACATCTGTGTCTCTTTTTCTGTCTTGCATATAGGGTTTTGTTACCATCTTTCTAAGTTCCATATATATGGGTTAATATACTGTATTGGTGTTTATCTTTCTGGCTTACTTCAGTCTGTATAATGGGCTCCAGTTTCATCCATCTCATTAGAACTGATTCAAATGAATTCTTTTTAATGGCTGAGTAATATTTCATTGTGGATATGTAACACAGCTTTCTAATCCACTCATCTGTTGATGGGCATCTAGGTTGCTTCCATGTCCTGGCTACTATAAACAGTGCTGCGATGAACATAGGGGTGCACGTGTCTCTTTCAGATCTGGTTTCCTCGGTGTGTATGCCCAGAAGTGGGATTGCTAGGTCATATGGCAGTTCTATTTCCAGTTTTTTAAGGAATCTCCACAATGTTCTCCATAGCGGCTGTACTAGTTTGCATTCCCACCAACAGTGTAAGAGGGTTCCCTTTTCTCCACACCCTCTCCAGCATTTATTGCTTGTAGACTTTTGGATAGCAGTCATCCTGACTGGCGTGTAATAGTACCTTATTGTGGTTTTGATTTGCATTTCTCTGATAATGAGTGATGTTGAGCATCTTTTCATGTGTTTGTTAGCCATCTGTATGTCGTCTTTGGAGAAAGGTCTGTTTAGATCTTTGGCCAATTTTTTGATTGGGTCATTTATTTTTCTGGAGTTGAGCTGGAGGAGTTGCTTGTATATTTTTGAGATTAATCCTTTGTCTGCTTCTTCGTTTGCTATTGTTTTCTCCCAATCTGAGGGCTGTCTTTTCTCCTTTCTTATAGTTTCTTTTGTTGTACAAAAGCTTTTAAGTTTCATTAGGTCCAATTTGTTTATTTTTGCTTTTATTTCCAGTATTCTGGGAAGTGGGTCATAGAGGATCCTGCTGTGATTTATGTCGGAGAGTGTTTTGCGTATGTTCTCCTCTAGGAGTTTTATAGTTTCTGGTCTTACATTTAGATTTTTAATCCATTTTGAGTTTATTTTTGTGTATGGTGTTAGAAAGTGTTCTAGTTTCATTCTTTTGCAAGTGGCTGACCAGTTTTCCCACCACCACTTTTTAAAGAGGTTATCTTTTTTCTATTGTATATTCTTGCCTCCTTTGTCAGAGACAAGGTGTCCACAGGTACGTGGATTTATCTCTGGGTTTTCTATTCTGTTCCATTGATCTATATTTCTGTCTTTGTGCCAGTATCATACTGTCTTGATGACTGTGGCTTTGTAGTATAGTCTGAAGTCAGGCAGGTTGATTCCTCCAGTTCCATTCTTCTTTATCAAGATTACTTTGGCTATTCGAGGTTTTTGTATTTCCATACAAATTGTGAAATTATTTGTTCTAGTTCTGTGAAGAATATAGTTGGTAGCTTGATAGGTATTGTGTTGAATCTATAGATTGCTTTGGGTAGTATAGTCATTTTTTTTGTTTGTTTGTTCTTTTATTAGTTGGAGGCTAATTACTTTACAATATTGTAGTTATTTTTGTCATACATTGACATGAATCAGCCATGGATATACATGTATAGTCATTTTGACAATATTGATTCTTCCAATCCATGAACACGGTATATTTCCCCATCTATTTGTGTCCTCTTTGATTTTCATTTTCTTTTTTAAAAGTATTTGCCAATTTTACATCTGAAATGACATCTCATTGCTGTTTTGGTTTAAATTATATCTTTGAATAGTAAATTACTTATTTCCTCACCTTGTTAAAGAAAAATAGCACATTTAGTTGGTCTTTGTAATGATATATGCAATGGCTATTAATTTAAAAATTAAAAAAATTCAAGTATGTGTGAGAATGCTCTCAGCAAGGTAGTGAGATAAAAATCCTCAGAGCTGTTTTCCTGCCACAGACACAATGATTCAACTACCATACAGGGACAACTTTCCTCTGGAGGATTATAGAGATCACCATTGAGCATGAAACCAGTTGTATTGCAGCCAGTAGAAATATATGTGGCACCCTCTCACCATAATCTTCTACCTGGCACAGTGTCTCATGATTAAAAAGAAATACTCAGGTTCTCACCTTCTCCCCAGGGAAGGAAGGAGAGAACAGGAGCATATGTCCCTGTGTCAATGTTATGAATTTTAAGGGGGCTTCCCAAAGGAGTAGTTTCTGTCTTGCCTCAGTCTGAACACAGACAGGAAAAGTCTCCAGTTTGGGAGTTTCTGAGAACAAAGGCAAAGGTACGAACAAGTAAGCACTTACTGGCAATAGTCCTTCCCTCTAGCTGGCACAGAACAGAGTAGTGAAAACCCTCAAATCCTAGCTTCTCCCTAGGGAGAGAAAGAGTTGAAGCATCTGTACAAAGTTTTGGATTTTTAGAGGGCTGCCTATGGGACCAGCTTGTTTACCACTAGGTTCTGAGCACTGAAGAGATATAGTATACTCTACGTGTCTGCAGACTGCTGAGATTAAAGAGGAATGTTAGGAATCTTACCCACTCACTACCAGACCCCCTTCCCCTGGCTCAGCACAACCTGGTTGGGAAAAATCACAGCCATGGCTAATCTTGTGGGAGAGAAGGACTGAAACTCATGTATAACATTCACTTTTAAGTGGGCCATGTGAGGGACTAGTCTCAGTCTAACATGTGTCACAGTGATGATAAAACCCAATATACTCCAAATGCCAGAGGGACACTGGGATAAAAAAAAAAAAAAAAAAGGTGGTATACGGCTGCTGCTCCATAGGACATGCAGTATTACAGACAAACACCAGAGGGAGCAAGATATTATAAATACCTGGGTAAAAATCAAAAGCAAAAACAAAACAAAAACAGCAGTTCCTTCTAATTAGGAATTTACATGTACAAGTCCAAAGAAGACACATCCACAGGAAAGATTTGAGATGCCTCCAAGAATCTCTAAATTTGATTGAGGATGTTCTTCCCATCTATAAAGACAATTCATAAAGAATGAGGGAGGTAGTTGTTTTCCAAATACACTGATATCAACATAAAGTTACCAGGAACAGAAAGAAACAAGTAAAAATGGCCCAAACAAAGTAACAAAATAAGCCTCAAAAAACTTCTTAAAGAAAGGTAATTACAGGAACTATATAACAAAATTTTAAAAATAAACATTGTAAAGATACTCTATGAGCTTAGAAAAATGATACTACATGAACAAACTGAGAATTTCAACAAGGAAGAAGTGTATTTTAACAACAGAAATTTTGGAACTGAAAAATACAGTAACCAAACCAAATGATTTGCAAGAAAGCCTCAACACCAAACTTGATCAAACAGAAGAAAGAATCAGCAATAACAAAGACAAATCAATTGAAATTATCCATTCAGAAGACAAAAAGAAGATAAAAGAATGAAAAAAAGGAAGAAAAAAGCTTAAGGACTTAAGAATAACTAGCAAACAGACAAATATATGTATTGTGGGAATTCTGAAAGGGAGAGAGAGAAAGGGTCAGAAACTTCAGAGAAATAATGGCCTAACACTTCCTAAATCTAGAGAAGGAAATAAACATTTAGATTCAAGAAACCCAAAATTCTCTAAATATGATCCAAAGAAATCCATGCTGACACACTTTATAATCAAATTGTCAAAAGAAAGGGTTTTGAAAACAGCAAGAGAAAATCTAAAAGCTTTTATGTATAAGAGAGCAACCATAAAAACATCAGCAGACTTCTCCATAGATATCTTGCAAACCAGAAGTGAGTCAGTTGATAGATTTAGAGAATTAAAAAACAAACAAACAAACAAAAACTGCCAAAAAAGAAATGCAATCAAAATTATCCTTCAAAAATGAAGATAAAATAGACTTTGTCAGATAAACAAAAGCTGAGGTAGTTCATTACTACTAGAATTGCCTTGCAATAAATGCCAAAGGAAGTCTTTTAAGTAGAAGTGAAAGGATTATAAACAGGAACACAAAAGCATATAAAAGTATAAAGCTAACTGGTAAGGGTAAATATATAGACAAATACAAACTACCATATGAATGCAAGAGTAGCATGTAAATCAATGTTAATTCTGATATAGAAACTAAAATACAAAATTATAAAAAAAATAACTACAACTATTAAAATGTTACAGAAACACAATATAAAAAATGTAATTTGTGACATTACTACCATAAAATCTGTATCTGTTGAGAAGTAAAAATGTACAGTTTGAAGTTATCAGTTTAAATATCTTTAACTATTGGATTTTTTTAAATCACTATGGAAACCACAAAGAAAAATAGATAAATACAACACACAAAAGAAAATAAAAGAATCAAAACATGCAACTATAAGAAAGCAACAAAACACAAAGGAAGAGATCTAGAGAGAAAAAGAGACAAAAAAGTATAAGACAAATGGAAAATAATCAATAAAATGATAACAGCAAGTCCTTCCCTATCGATAATTCTTTCATTGTAAATGGATTAAAATTCCAAGTCAATAGAGTTGCTGAGTGGACAAAAATAACAAGAAACAAATGTATGCTGATTATGATACACACTTTATATTTTTATCTTTCTATTTTTTCTAATTATGAAAATATGATAACATATTTACAAGAGACTTGGAAAATATTGAACAAAGTTACACATAATTCCACTATACACTACAATTGCTTATTTTAAATAGATAAATTAAGATTTTTAGTTGGAGTTTCAATATCAAACTCTCAAAAATTTATAGATGAATGTTCAGAGAAATAGAAAAATATAGTAGATCTGAAAAGCATTATGAACCAATTTGACATAATTAAGATTTATAAAATTTTCACACAACTGTAGGTTACAAATTCTATTCAAGTACCCATAGACTATCAATTAGGAGATGCTGGAACATATCCAGAGACATAAGAACAGGTACACAAATTTCATGGTCTAAAGATGCTGAAATCACAGTCTGTTCTCTTATTACTTGGAAATTATGTTAGATATCAATATCAAAACATATTTGAAAATAATCCACATGTTATCAAGTGCAGTGTGACATTTACCAAGAGAGATCTTTGACTTGGCTATTGAAAGCCTCAATAGAGTTATAAGAATGAAAAAAATATGGAGGGTGATTGCAGAGAAGAAAGAACTTAAATGAGAAATTAATATCAAAGATACCTTAAGAATCCCATGTATTTGGAAATG